>NC_091437.1:139801183-139991205 GCF_964237555.1 Oryctolagus cuniculus
AACATCCCCAGAAGGGGACAACCTAAGACAGACATGCTCCCTAAAGGGCTGATCCCAGTCAGAGGGGACAACCTAAGACAGGCACACTCTCCACTCAGTTCCTCTTTCTCTCTTTAATGTAAAACAAAAAGGGGGAAATGTTGGACATTGCCTAAAACCTCCATTACAATATGGCGCCTGGCGGATGTTCGAGGGGTGTGTCTGCGGCTGCTGTGTTTAAGCTACCTAAGATCAGACCACCCGCAGGGATAGGTCTGCTTTAGTTCCGGATACGTGGACAGTACATGATCCCTATACCTCGCTTAAGATGCTCCTGTGCATGGTCCACCCATGCCTGCATGACCTCTTCGCTGATTGGCTCCCCTACTGTGCATGTCTTTTGTGAGCTTTATAAGCCTGTACACTTCCTCAATAAAGTAGTTCCTGCTTCAACAGAACTCACAGATACTTGCTGCGGTATGCTTGACCCATCGACCTTACCTCTCCCATTTGCCTTGTCCGGCAGTGCCTGTACTGTCCCCTGCTGGTCAGGGGCTAGCCTCAGGCTTAAGACCCCAACAATATGCAATTTATTTATGCACTTAATTTTACAAAGATTAAAGAAAAAGTCAACATTAAATAATAGATCCAAGTCCAATAAAAGCTGGAAATTTAACATCATTTGCCATATCACTCTTTGTATTTCTGTATCATTGTTTCTGGTCTACCTTACACTAGATGCTTGTTTGTTTCCATTCTTTCCCTTTCTCCTATTTCTTCCCAGCAGAATTTATTTTTTAATTTATTATATACCTTCTGGTTAAATTTCAAATTCATCTCACCTTAACTTTACAGAGATTATAAAATAGTTAATTTGTTAAATTTACTAATTTTCCTTAACACATGTTACTATCTTAAAAAAAACTATTTACCAATGCAAGTTATTTTTTCATTTTCAAATGGTAAATCAGGCTTTTAGTTTGCCTGTAAATTTGGAAATATTCTATTTTCCACATAACTGTTCATTTTTTTCTTTTTTTTCAGATCTATCCTGGCTATCTATTTATTATAATCAATATTACCTAATATAATCAATATTACCTAATAAGTGTTTGTCAGAGAAATGGTGGGAAATGTACAACTATGAATAATTCCAGTTTCAGAACATTTTGTGTGCTAGTTTTCTTTTAAACATTTGAATTCCACTATGTTTTATCTCTGTATCAGGTGTGGCCTTCTTTCACAACAGGGTAAGATGTTTCACATCACAGACAAATTCCACTTCATTATCATTTTTCAGTCTGATGTGGCAAAGGGAGTTTATCATGATGGCTGATTTTTAACGTTTAAACTTCAGCAATGCTATCTGGATTGATCTCCACCAATAGGTCAGCTTTTTCTGCCTCAGTCAACATTACTCATAGAAAAACACAAGTACAGTTTATGTTAAATGTCATGACAATGATGTCTAACTTATTTAACAAAAAGTTACCAAAAGGTGTTTTCCAATTCATTGGCAGAGTAGTGTTATACGGTGCTAAGATATTGATTATCTGATCCTTGACAGCCAAAGACCCTGGTCAAGTCTCTCTAGCCAAAGATAATAATATAGTTTTCCATCCTGTATTGTAAATATTGTCATATTCTATGCATATCAACATTTTGAAAATATTAGCCCATCTTAAACAACATGTAAAGTGTAGCTAAAAGTTACATAGTACATGTATTTCTGTGGACACATGTTGAAATAAAATTATCATCAATGTCATATATAACAAGATTTCTACATTAGTTATTAGCCATAAAGAACAGAAAATATTTTTCAGCTACCCGAGAATTTACCAAAACAATGATAAACTCAATTATAGTCTTTAAGCTTATGTAACTATTCAATAACAATAGATAATTCTCAGGATTTTGACTACTGTTTTGAAAATATGAGAAGTTAGCTCAGTGAGACTGGTCATAGAAATAGAGATCTACTTGTATTAGCTGATGGGCACGAGGTAGCTGGATGGCTATGGCATTGGGGTCACTAACTCAATGTCTTTGACTAATGGACCGGATTACTAGTTGCTCTGAGATGTAGTTTCATCATTGTTAAACTTATTTCATTCCTGAATTAAATAAGTAAATAAGAACATTATTTTCATCCATACAAAAGAGTTATTTTAAAAATTCATTTATCTTTAGCTTGTGAGTGACACGGATGATAATACAAATTTCTTATTATGAATAAGGCCAAATAAAATCTATTCTACAAGACAACCTTTTAGGCCACACATTTCTTAGAGATTCTAAATATTTCCAGAAAGTTAGATATCAAGACAAATATACTTCAAGCATTTTCTTATTGTTTGAAACTAACTATATACAATGGTTTATGAGCATAACTTACGAATTATAATATTATAAATATAATATAATTCTTCAACTTTATACTTAGTCATTTTTGGATTTTTTTTTATTTGACAGATAGAGTTAGACAGTGAGAGAGAGAGACAGAGAGAAAGGTTTTCCTTCTGTTGATTCACCCCCCAAATGGCTGCAATGGCTGGAGCTGTGCCAATCTGAAGCCAGGAGCCAGGTGCTTCTTCCTGGTCTCCCATGTTGGTGCAGGGGCCCAAGCACTTGGGCCATCCTCCACTGCTTTCTTGGGCCACAGCAGAGAGCTGGACTGGAAGAGGAGCAACCGGGACTAGATCCCGGTGCCCATATGGGATCTGACTCCGCAGGGGGAGGATTTTCCAAGTGAGCCAATGGCGCCAGCCCTGGATTATAAAAATTTTAACAAGTTATACCAGTTAATTTCAGAGGAACAAGGGAAGCTTAATGTTCTATAATTAAATGATTAAAGTTTAAAACAAAGTGCATCGCTCTAATAGGAATTGAGAAATTTAGTGTTGTTAGCCATTTTGGATGGGCTAATTAGAAATTTTAAAATCTAAATATGACTGCTGCCACTGTTCTTTAATCCATTGTACAACACCCACATTATACTTTTACTTTTTTGTTTTGTTTTGTATTGTTTATTTTTTTTTTATTTTTTTTAACTTTTATTTAATGAATATAAATTTCCAAAGTACGATTTATGGATTACAATGGCTTCCCCACATACCGTCCCTCCCACCCACTACCCTCCCCTTTCCCACTCCTTCTCCCCTTCCATTCACATCAAGATTCATTTTCGATTATCTTAATATACAGAAGATCAGCTTAGTATACATTAAGTAAGGATTTCAACAGTTTGCTCTCACACAGAAACACAAAGTGAGAAATAATAGATGATTTTTTTTCTAAATGATGATGAAATCAGATCAGACCTATTGTCATGTTTAATCCCAGTGAGAGTCAAGTTGGGAGTTGATAATTTCTTTCTTTTTTTTTTTTTAACAGAGGATCAGTTTAGTATGCATTAAGTAAAGATTTCAACAGTTTGCACCCCCATAAAAACACAAAGTGAAATATATTGTTTGAGTACTTGTTATAGCTTTAAATCTCAATACACAGCACATCAAGGACAGAGATCCTACATGAGGAGTAAGTGCACAGTGACTCCTGTTGTTGACTTTACCAATTGACACTCCTGTCTATGGCATCAGTAGTCTCCCTATGCTCCGGTCATGAGTTTCCAAGGCTATGGAAGCCCTCTGAGTTCTCCGATTCTTATCTTGTTTAGACAAGGTCATAGTCAAAGTGGAGGTTCTCTCCTCCCTTCAGAGAAAGGTACCTCCTTCTTTGATGACCTGTTCATTTCACTGGGATCTCACTCACAGAGATCTTTTGCCAGAGTGTCTTGGCTTTCCATGCCTGAAATACTCTCATGGGCTTTTCAGCCTCATCCGAATGCCTTTAGGGCTGATTCTGAGGCCAGAGTGCTATTTAGGACATCTGCCATTCTATGAGTCTGCTGAGTATCTCACTTCCCACGTTGGATCACTCTCCCCTTTATTTATTCCATCGGTTAGTGTTAGCAGGTACTAGACTTGTTTATGTGCTCCCTTTGACTCTTAGTCCTTTCATTATGATCAATTGTGAACTGAAATTGATCACTTGGACTAGTGAGATGGCATTGGTACATGCCACCTTGATGGGATTGAATTGATTTATTTATTTAAAAAGTCAGAGTTAGAGAGAGAGGAGAGTCAGAGAGAGAGGTTTTCCATCTGCTGGTTCACTCCCCAATTGGCTGCAACAGCCAGAGCTGTGCTGATCTGAAGTCAGGAGCCAGGAGCTTCTTCCAAGTCTCCCATGTGGGTGCAGGGGCCCAGGGACTTGGGCCATCTTCCACTGCTTTCCCAGGCCATAGCAGAGAGCTGGATCTGAAGTGGAGCAGCCGGGACTTGAACCCGCACCCATATGTGATGCCGTTGCTCCAGGGTATTTACCTGCTGCACCACAGCGCCAGCCCCCCCACATTATACTTTTTTGAGGAAGAGATTTGGACAAGATTTAATGTTAAGGAATATTATTCTATGTATATTTGTTTAAAATATATTGAATACTGGCCACCTTTTGAGGAAGTGAGTAAAGCCCTATCTGCAAGGCTGTCATTCCATATGGATTTTTTTAATTATTTTTGACAGGCAGAGTGGACAGTGAGAGAGAGAGAGAGACAGAAAGAAAGGTCTTCCTTTACCATTGGTTCAGCCCCGATGGCCGCCTCTGCCAGAGCGCTGGGGCTGGCGCACCGCGCTGATCCAAAGCCAGGAGCCAGGTGCCTCTCCTGGTCTCCCATGCAGTTGCAGGGCCCAAGCACTTGGGCCATCCTCCACTGCACTCCCGGGCCAGAGCAGAGAGCTGGACTGGAAGAGGGGCAACCAGGACAGAACCCGGCACCCTGACCGGGACTAGAACCCAGGGTGAGGCGCCACAGGCTGAGGATTAGCCTATTGAACCGCAGCGCCAGCCCCATATGGATTTCAGTTCAGTTGTTTGCTGCTCCGCTTCTGATCCAGCTCACTACAACGGCCTGGAAAAAGCAGTGGAAGATGGCCCAAGTGTTTGGGTCCCCACCACCCACCGGGGCGACCTTGATGGCTCCTGGCTCCTGGCTCCTGGTTTCAGCCTGGCCCAGCACTCGCTATTGTGACCATCTGGGCAGTGAACCATTGCATGGGAGATATATCTCTCTCTGTGTAACTTGGACTTTCAAATAAAGTAAATAATCTTTAAAAATAATATTAAAATATCAAGTACCATAGTATAAAATGATGCTAATTACATTTTTTCAAAAAATCTAATATCTCCTTGTATGAATTATAGTTTATAAATTTCTGTACAGATGGACAAAAGCAAAGTATTGGGGAGTGTTATATGAAAATACTCAGATAACAGTGTTCTGGTCAGATTTACATATGTATATCTGCAAAACAACCAATATTACATGGCTAATCACAAAAAGATGGCATAGTATGATAGTCTTTGTTCAGTTTACTATTAAAATTTCTTATGCTATTTTTAAAGTTGACTATATATATATCTTAGAGAAAATATGACTTTATTGTCCATTTTATGACATATTGTCAATAATAAATTATGTTGAAAAATAGCTTGTACCTTTCATGATTAGACAATACTTTATCTGGTATATTTTATATATATTGAATGATTTTGGCAGTTTATTTATTTGAAAGGCACAGGGAGAGGTAGGGGTAGGCATAGGGGTGGAGGTAATCTTCTATCCACCGGTTCACTCCCCAAATACCTGCAGCTGCCAGATTGAAACTAGGAGCCAGGAACTCCATCGAGGTCTCCCACATGAAAGGCAAGAACTCCAGTACCTGACTCTGGTACACTATATAACTATATAATTATAACAGTAGTTTTAAAGGGGCCATAGGGTATGGGTGTTACTAGGGAAAAAAAAATCAGAGATTAAGCAAGAAGCCATCCAACAAATAAAACAGCATGATAGAAGAGTAAAAGCAGGTGTTCATGTGGCATGGTTGGGAAACTGTGATTACATAAATTTGGATGAATGCAAGAGTACTAAAAGGTAAACAGGGAGAAGTACTCTGTTTATGACGCTACAATATAAAAGGAAGATGTTTAAATTATCATATTATACATAAAACATATACGAGTGGAAGTCTTTTCTAATGAATGAAGTGCATAGCCAAGACTTGGCAGAGCTGCCTCTGACAAAATCAAGTGAGCAATTGGATCCACTCATTAATTCCCGGCTTTTCTTTTTTTTCTTGGTATGCATAAGAGAATATGATGATTATGTAACTCTAATGCTCACATCTGGCAGCTCTCCTATACCTCTTTCTGGTACTGTAGTTTTAAATGTTTCTGTTTTACCAGCTGGCGAAAGTCTCAGAATTCTGTCTAAAATATAACCATTCTCATCTTTTCAAGTCATTAGTTTTCTGGTAAAGTCATAGCAAGCCCAGACACCATACTGAGGACATCTGCATCTGAACATCATAAAGCAGCTTTGAACCCACTGGAAAACTTAGTACAAAATTGGCTACCATGATGATTTGAATATAAGTGCACTACATTGAATATTTTTTCTTTTTATGTACAAATAATGTGATCTGATGGCCACTGCATGCTATATTACAAAGTCAATGAATATAATTACCCATGCAGTAGAATATGTAATGTAAAATAAAATTATAAATAAATTTAAGTTATTTGGAAAGAATGTACTTAAAAAATATAAAACTTCAAATTTTAATCATATTTGAGCAATAAGTTATTACAGCTGAATGTCAAGTCTTCAGATAATGTCTCCTTCATTCTTATAAATATGATATTAATGGGAAAAATTTGCAACCATTTCCACACTAGAGAATGTTCAAATTTATGAATTCTCATAATACTCTGGACTTATTTGAGCACTTTTCACAGAAAAATTTGTTCCCCACTAGTAGTAACTCCATAAAAATAGAAGTGTTATGCACTTACATAATACTATAACAGTTTCCCCTTTTTAAACCCATGTCAACATATAAAGCACAGATATATATATATATATATATAGTTATTATGTGAATGGACATGTTAACTAATAACAGCAACAAAGCTCAATATTATAAAGAAAGTGGGCCTTTAAGAAGTCATACTTCCACTGGGACTTGAAGTATGAGTAAAGATTAAATGTGAAGGCAGAAGGAATTATTGGAGTATGAAGAAGGGCATTATAGGCTGAGGAAGATATAAATTCCATAATTTCTGAGTCAATATAGCCTATGTATCTATATTTGTGTGTATGCATTCATGTCTAAAGTCATACATACTTACATGTGAAATTAACATGTATATAAATCTTATTTATAACTACACACAATACTTAGGAATATGAGAATTGCTTCTATCATTTCTTAGTCCTGATTTCTCAGGGATCTTAAGTCCACAGTCTGGAAGCTACCCAAAATAGAAAGTAATAATAATAGTAAGTAAATATAATCCTAAAGATCTGTAGGGCCACATGTAGGAACAAGAGTTGAACTTGGACAATTCAATTTTAGTGACTATTTCATTTTGAAATGTTCCTGGCCTAACATCAAAATATTATTTTATTTTACTATGCATCCTATGTCTTTGCCTTGGATATTTCGTCATCTTCTCAGCACCAAACGGGCAAGTTTGAGACTATATTTGGAAATATACTTACTGTTTTATGTAGATATATTCATACTTACTTTTCTCTGCATTTCACAAATTCCATCTTGGAGCGTGCGTTGTGCCGCAGTGGTTCAAGCTGCTACCGGGGACACCTGCATCCCAAGCTGGCATGCCAGAGTCCAGGCTCTTCCATTTCTCCTCCATCTGCCTAGCGATGCTCCTGGAAAGGCAGTTGATATGGGCCAGTTACTCAAGTTCTTCCACCCATGTGGGAGACCTAAATGGATTTCCTGATTCCTGGCTTTGTCAGCCTACATGTGCCTCTCTTGTAACTCTTTCTCCCACTCTGCCTTTCAAATAAATAACTCTGTATTTCTAAATCCATCTCTTTAATTTCTTCTTACCCATTTCATTGTCCGAATTGCCAACTATGTAGCATGTTTTTTTTTTTTTTTTTTATTGAACTCTGTGATCTCACTGGACAGTTTGACATTTTCTAATTCTATGAAAGAGACTTGTGTTAAAGTCAATTAATAAAAAATAGAAACACAATATTTAGTATATAAATAGAAAAGTCTTAAAATAAAAATTCTAGCATTATCAACATTGCCATATAGGGAAGATGGAGATTCTAAAGGAGATAATAATAAACAAATAGAGAACTATGTAGAAAACCTTGCATCATGCCATGGAAAAGAAGTGTTAACAGAAAAAGCAAGTGATATATAATTGTCAAATAATCTCTCTCTCTTTCTCTAATCTTCTTCATCTGTCATCCATCTACCTATCAACTATGTAACATATTACTTTTATTCAAGAAGAGTGTTCAATAACTGTTAGTTTAACAAGGAGGGATATTTGTGTGTATATCCTCGGGGTAAGTTATAAAAAGCAGATTGTTGGTACAGGGGGTTAAGTGTGGTACGGGGGATTCAGCCACCATTTGTGACACCAGCGTCCTCTATAGGACACTGGTTCAAGTCTCAGCTGCTCTGTTTCTGATCCAGCTTTCTGCTCCTGTGACTGGAAATCAGCTGAAAATTGCTGGAGTCCTTGGGCCCCTGGAATCCACGCAGGAGGCTTAGATGGAATTCCAGGAATGGCTTCAGCGTGGCCAAGCTCCACCTGATGTGGCCAGGTAGGGAGTGAACTCATCAGTGGAAGTTCTGTCTCTTGCTCTAGCTCTCTGTCTCTGTGAATATGCCTTTCAAATAAATAAAACCTTTAAAAACGAAATGAAATAAAATTATTGTTAATTATGGGATGTGAACTTTTCAAGCTATCAAAAGCATAGAGGAAGAGATGTGGAGACAGTGAATACAATAGGTCTGTTCTGTTAGGAAGCCTGGCTTTAAGGTTATCTTTGATATAAACAAACATAAAGAATATCAAATCCAGCCTCGCGCCTTGGGAGTGTGAGCTGAATCTTAAAGAACATAGGCAGAGATGATACTGGAAAGGGAAAAAAAGGCCAGTTTGTAAATGGTATTGTGTTGTGATAAGAAACTGATTTTTAAATATCTTTTCTTATTTTATATATTTGAGAGGGAGAGAGAGAGAAAAAAAAAAGCCACAAACTGCTGTTTTATGTCTCAAAATATCTGAAACAGGTGGGACGGGACAGGGTAAAGCTGGGAACAGGGAAATTAATCCACATCTCCCACACAGGTGTCAGGAACCCATCCATTTGAGCCACCCCAAGGTGTGCATTAACAAGAAGCTAGAATCAGTTATCGCATGTATCCAATTTTAGGCTTAATATCTCAACCAAAATTGTTATATGTAATAATAAAAGTATAAATTTCAGGATATATATGTACATATATTTAATGTCAGATATGATTTTGAATATTTGTACTTTTACCATTTTCCATTTCTTCAAAAAGTATTGTATAGTGTACATAAATAGTAAAACATTTGGAAACAGAGTCCCTATCTACATGACTTAATTTTGTTGTGCCTGACTTTTCTCATAAATAAAACAAAATTAATGCACTTATTCCATAACAGTGGCATAAGGTTTAATTAAAAATTCATGCAAAATTATGGAAAGCAACTAATAGTGAGAACTAAAATGTTTACTATTATAAGTGTCCCAGTTTTACAAATTAATTGCTCCTAATAATTGATTGATAAACTTAAGAAAATAGCTGAAAGAACGTGGAAGAAAGGATGCTTTTCCAAATTCCACATTCTTAAAATATGAAATTAATAAGGAAAAATATACTGGTTTTGATGAGGGCAAGATAGCAGAAAAAAAGCAGGTGAATCCCCAGATGAGACTTGGGGAGAAGTTTGCAGTGGAAATTATACAGAAACAAGAGGTACACTGTTTAGTATGTGGAAAAAGTAGATGTGCAGAAGCAAGTATGGACATTTCACATGCTTTCTGCAGCCAGGGGCTGAAGGAAATGCCAGATTCTGAAAGCTAGGTCAGGGCAGATTGAGGCAGCCCATGCCACTGGTAATATTGCATGAGGGAGAACCCTGTAGACAACACTGACAATGAGTCTGACCTGAAGTCCTAGTGGGGGGCAAGGTACCCACCTAGTCTAGAGAAGGAAATTCATATATATATTTTTTTTATTTTAAAGATTTCTCTCTCTCTCTCTGATGTGCAATTCGGGACACGCTCAAGCTGACTTACCTCAAATGGTAGAGTTAGAAACATACCAGGGGATTCGAATTCAATCCCATCGAGGTGGCATGTACCAATGCCATCTCACTAGTCCCAGTGATCAGATTCTGTTCAAAACTGATCATAATGATAGGACTAAGAACCAAAGGGATCACATAAACAAGACTAGTGTCTGCAAATACTAGCTGATAGAATCAAAAAGGGAGAGAATGATCCAACATGGGAAGTGAGATACACAGCAGACCCATAGAATGGCAAATGTCCTAACAGCACTCTGGCCTCATAATCAGCCCTTAAGGCATGCAGATCCATCTGAAAAGCCCTTGAGAGTATTTCAGGCATGGAAAGCCAAGACACTCTGGGGGAAAAAAAAAAAAAAAAACACCTAAATGAAAGATCTCCGTGAGTGAGATCCCAGTGGAAAGAACGGGTCATCAAAGAAGGAGGTACCTTTCTCTGAAGGGAGGAGAGAACTTCCACTTTGACCATGACCTTGTCTAAATATGATCAGAGTCGGTGAACTCAGGGGGCTTCCATAGCCTTGGCAGCTCATGACAAGAGCCTAGGGTGATTACTGATGCCATAAACAAGAGTGTCAATTTTTTAAGTCAACAACAGGAGTCACTGTGCACTTACTCCTCATGTAGGAGCTCTGTCCTTAGTGTGCTGTACATTGAGATTTAATGCTATAACTAGTACTCAAACAGTATTTTGCACTTTCTGTTTCTGTGTGGGAGCAAACTGTTGAAATCTTTACTTAATGTATGCTAAACTGATCTTCTGTATATAAAGAGAATCGAAAATGAATCTTGATATGAATGGAAGGGGAGAGGGAGTGGATAAGGGGAGGGTTGCAGGTGGGAGGGACGTTATGGGGGGGAAGCCATTGTAATCCATAAGCTGTACTTCGGAAATTTATATTCATTAAATAAAAGTTTAAAAAAAGATTTATCTACTTATTTGAAAGACAGAGCTACATATTTACAGAGCAAGGAAGAAGGGAGGGAGGGAGGGAAGGAGGAGGGAGGGAGACAAAGACAAGTGTCTTCCATCTGTTAGTTCAGTCCCTGAATGAACACAATGGCTGGGCTAGGAGCCAGGATCCAGGAGATTCTTTGGGTCTCCCATGTGGGTGTGGGGACCCAAGGAGTTGGGCCGTCTTCAGCTTTCCCAGTCCATAGCAGAGAGCTGGATCAGGAGAGGAGCAGCTGGGACTTGAACTGGCAACCATATGGGAATGCCTGCACTGCAGGTAGCAGCTTTTCCTGTTCACCGTTCCCCCACAAGGGTGTGGTAGAGGCTGTGGCAGCTGTTGAATGCATGTGCAGGAAAAAGGGATTTTACGAGGGCAGAATTTGCTT
This sequence comes from Oryctolagus cuniculus, assembly GCF_964237555.1. Classification (NCBI taxonomy): domain Eukaryota; kingdom Metazoa; phylum Chordata; class Mammalia; order Lagomorpha; family Leporidae; genus Oryctolagus; species Oryctolagus cuniculus. The sequence goes on from NC_091437.1 coordinate 139,812,740, forward strand.
TTCCCACAGACTTTGTGTCTGGCTAGATGGATTCACAGGGAGATGGGCACCTACATAGGACTGTGAGGTGTCCCCATGCTCTCAACCTTTCATAGGCTGCAGGGACCAAACTGCCAAGGCTGAACACCCACAGGCAGCTAGCTCTGGAAAAGACTCTGCTCTGTCCATAGGCAGGGCAAGTTCACATGGCAGAGAGGGGACACTCTGCACTCCTGTGCACTGTGTGGGAATTCTGTGACTGCATGACAGGGTGTGGAGTATAGTTGGGTCTTTGGGCAATCACTGTGTCTGGTATCAGAGGCTCAGGATTCCCTGAATGCCTGGGGTAGGTCATTGCAGAGGGTTCTATAATCACACTGAGGACTGCACAAATCATTTGTGCAGATCATGTGCCAGTGTGAGTGAGGGCTGTACCCACTGTGGGCTAACCCTGGGCATTGATCACCTTAGAAGAAAGGGTCATCCCCTTACTCCTGCTGAAAAAAGAAATCTATCATGCCCAACTTGGGTGTCACCCTGGATTCTTGCCCCACCCTCAAGCACTGAGCAGAACTCCCTGGACCCACCCAACACATGCCTCTAGGTATTTAATGAGGAGTAGAGACTCCACTAAGCTACAGAGGCTTAGTTCAAATATAAAACCACCAGTGGAGAAACCAACAATGTTCCCACAAATGTGTAAAAATAAATGCAGACATTCAGGAAACCAAAGACAAGGAATAAAACATGACTATTCTAAAGAAACATAAAAACACTTCAATATTCGAATATTGAAGTGAAGAGTCTGATGAAATACATGAAAAGCAACACAAAAGAATGGCCATATGATTGAAGCAAATTAATGAGGTAAAGAAATCCAAATATGAAATAGATGAAAAAATTTTCCCATTAGATAGAAATTTTGAAAGAAACCAAATGGAAATATTAGAAATGAATTCAATATGTCAAATAAATGCAAACCTTAAAGGCAAACCTATTGAGGCAGAAGAAAGAATACTGCAGCTAGAAAATAAATCTGGAAAAATCTCATTTGAAGAAACAGAGGAAAAGGAGGAGGAGGAAGAGTAAGAAATGGAGGAGGAAGAGGAAGAGAAAGAAATGGAGGAGGAGGAGAAGAGGGTGGAAGAGTAGGAAGAGGAGAAAGAAGGATAAATTAGAAAAATAAAAGCAGTGTTCAAAATTTATAGGATACTATCAAATGGCCCAACATATTAGCCTTTGAGTTCCTAAAGGTGAGGAAGGAGAGAATGAATTAGAATACCTATTCAGTGAAATAATGACATAAACTGTCCATATTTGAAGAAAGGGATATCCAAGTATAGAAAGCAGGAAGAACTCCTAATGGACATGACCAGAAAAGATCTTAACCATGACACTTTGTAGTCAGACTTTCCACAGTGAACCATAAAGAAAAGATCCTAAAATGTGCATGAGAGAAATACCAGATTACCTTCAGAGGATCTCCAATTAGACTCACAGCTGATTTCTCATCAGAAACCCTACAATCTAGGAGAGAATGGAGAGACACAGTACAAGTCTTAAAAAAAAAAAATCTATCAATCCAGAATATTATACCCTGAAAAGCCCTCATTTATGAATGAAGGTAAAGACCTTCCAGAACCATAGAAATTGAAAGAATTTGTCAGCACTCATCCAGTTTACAAATGATACTTCAGGATGTGGCACACACAGAAACACAGAAAGATAATTATTGCTATGAAAGAATGTGAAGGTAGGAAATATCCCAGTAAAAGTACAAAGGAAATCTGAAATAAACAATAGTAATATTTATGGGAAAAAGTCAGGGGCAAGTCATTACTTATCAGTATTAACCTTGAATGTATATGGCTTAAATTCTCCAATTAAAAGATAAAGACAGGCTGAATGAATTAAAAAATTAGACATATTTAAATGCTACCTACAAGAAACACAATTCACCAACAAAGACCCATGAAGACTGAAAGTGAAAGGATGGAAAGTTATTCCATGCTAACAGTAAGGAAAAATGAGCAGGACTATTCATCCTAATATCAGACAAAATAGACTTTAACACAAAAACTATCAAAAAATACAAAGAATGTCATCATGTAATGATTAAGGGATCAATTTGACAGGAAAATGTGACTATAATAAGTTATTATATATTATTATTTTATTAAATTATTATATTTATTAAACTATATTATATATAATTTATTATAATCATGGCATTGTGTGGATATATGCGCATCAGTGCATGGAACTGTCTCTATGATAGACCGTGTGCCAGGGCATAAAACGAGTCCCAGCAAATTCAAAAAATTGAAACTTTTCTGAACACAATGAATGAAGCTGCAAATTAACATCCTAAGAATCTCTAGAAAATATTTGAACATATAGACATTGAACACCAAACTCAAGGATTAACAGTGAGTCATAGAAGAAATCAAAATGAGAATAAAAAAATTACTGGAAATAAAAGAAGGTGACAATGCAACCCATCAAAACTTATGAGATAGAGAGCAAAAGAATGTTAAGGAAGAAGTTTATAAAATTAGTGCATACATCAAAAATTGGAAAAGCATCAGTAAATGATTTATTAATGCACCTCAAGGACTTAGAAAAACAACAAACCAAACCCAAAAAATTAAAAGGAAGAAAGTAATAATTAAATTAGAGAAGAAATAATTAAAAGGAAGATTTTGAAAATAAGAAAAAACAAAATTGGTACAAAAATATGAAATATCAGTGAAATGAAGAATTGTTTTTGGAAAAAATAAACAAAATTGATATACACTGAACCAACTAACCAAAGAAAAAGGGGGAGGGAGAGCAACCCAAATTAATAAAATCAGAGATGAAGTAGGAAATGTAACAATGAATAGCACAGAAATAAAATGAATTATCAGAAATCATTACAAATAGTTAGATGGCAACATATTTGAAAACTAAGAAGAAATGGATAGATTCTCGGACACATACAATGTAACAAAGTTGAACTCCTAAATACACCAATAACCAAGACAGAGATTCAATCAGTAAAATCCTTCCAACAAGAAATCCTGGGACCAGATGGATTCACTGCTGAATTCTACCAGATTTTTAATGAAGAACTAATGCCAATTCTTCCCAAACTACCCAAAATAAATCAAAGGGAAGGAAACCTCCCAAATCCTTCTGTGAGGTTAACATCACCTTAATTCCAAAACCAAAAAAAAAAAAAAAGACACAACAAATAAAGAATTATAGACAAATATCACTAATGAAGATAGCTGTAGGAATCCTCAACAAAATACTAATGAAATGCAACAACACATCAGAAAAATCATTCAACCAGACCACAGAGGATTTATCCATGGTCTGCAAGAATGGTTCAACATATGCAAATCAATAAGTGTTATAGATCACATTAACAAGTTGAAGAATAAAATCATATGATTATCTAAATAGATGCAGAGAAAGCATTTGAGGAAATGCAACTCCCTTTCATGAAAAAACTTTAAGCAAATTGGGTATAGAAGGAACATTCCTCAGCACAATCCAGACAATGTATGGCAAACCCACAGCCAGCATCTTAATGACTGGGGGAAAGTTACAAGCATTTCCACTAAGATCCAGAACCAGTCAAGGATGCCCACTTTCAGCAATTGCTATTCAATATAGTCCTAGAAGTTTTAGCCAGAACCATTAGGCAAGAAAAAAATATCAAACAATGCAGGGGACACAGATGTTGGCAATGATCGAAACTGCTCCAGCTCACAAAACAAGTTTGTTAGCTAGGATAGGCAGAGACTTCCAGACCCTGGACAGGCAGGGCCTGCACTATGCCCCTCATAAGCAGGAAGCGGTTACAGAAGAGATGATTCAACGCTCATCAACTTACCTTAGGATTAAGGGGTGGAGTCTCTGAGAGGGGAATGAAGTAGGCAGGCATACAGGTTAAAATCAATTAGGTTTGTGAGCTGGAAGACCATGCCTTCACCACACCCCTGTGTGACCTCACCTCCTACCTGATACATTCACCAGGCCCCTATGTGACCTCATGCCCTTACCTGGCCACACCTGGGTACCCACCAGCCAATCAGGTTAATTAACCACTCCCCTTTAGAAGTGGGTTAAAAGCCTGGGACACAGAGTGTCTGCCCTTCTCTTCTCTTTTCCTTGGCCCCTAGCCAGGAGGGGGCTGGCTGTAGCCCTGCGCCTCCAGGGTATGTGGCCTTCGGGCCACCCGCCCTAGGCTTCCTGGCCTAGATGCTCTTCCATATGGCTGGTTCCTGGTGCTTGGTATGAACTTAGATTTACCCCTCTCTCTTAGATAAAGCTCTCTCTATCCTATGATTTCTCTCATTGAATAAAAGCTTAAAATGTAAAAAAAAAAAAAAAAAAAAAAAAAAAAAAAAAAAAAAAAACGTATCAAAGGGCACAGAATAGAAAGAAGGAAGTCAAACTATCCCTGTTTGCAGATGATATGATATGATCCTATATGAAAGTGACCCAGAAGACTCCACTATGAGACTATTGGAACTCAGAATTGACTTTGTTGAAGTTACAGAATATAAAATTAACACACAAAAATCAATATCTTTTGATACACAAACAATACCTTGAGAGAAATGATTTTTTTATTATTTTCTTTTATTTATTTACTTTTTTGACAGGCAGAGTGGACAGTGAGAGAGAGAGACAGAGAGAAAGGTCTTCCTTTGCCATTGGTTCACTCTCCAATGGCCGCTGCAGCCAGCGCACTGCGGCCGGCGCACTGCGCTGATCCGATGGCAGGAGCCAGGAGCCAGGTGTTTTTCCTGGTCTCCCATGGGGTGCAGGGCCCAAGCACCTGGGCCATCCTCCACTGCACTCCCTGGCCACAGCAGAGGGCTGGCCTGGAAGAGGGGCAACCGGGACAGAATCTGGCGCCCCGACCGGGACTAGAACCCGGTGTGCTGGCGCCGCAAGGCGGAGGATTAGCCTAGTGAGCCGCGGCGCTGGCCTGAGAGAAATAATTTAAGTCCAGTCCCATTTACAATAACTATGAAAACATTAAATTCCTTGGAATAAATTTACAGAAGAAGACACAAAAAATGGAAAAATCCTCCATGTTCATGGATTGGAATAATTAATATTATCAAAATATCCCTACTACGGAAAGCAATTCAATGTGATCCCAATTAAATACCAATGACATCCTTCTCACATATGGAAAAAATATACTAAAATTAATATGGAAGTACAAGAGACCCTGAATAGCTAAAGCAATCTTAAGCATTAAAAGAAAGCTAGAGGCACCACAATATCAGATTTTAAGATATACTACAGGGTAGTTATAATAATAATAAAAAAAAACCTGGTACTGGAACAAAAGTAGGTATGTAGAACAATGGAAGAGAATAGAATACCCAGAAATCAAGCCACACACCTACAACCAACTTTTCGTTGATAAAGGATCTAAACTGAATCCCTGAAGAAAGAACAATCTATTCATCAAATGAAGCTTATACACTGGATCCCTGCACACAGAATTAGGAAACAAAGACTCCATACACTTTATACAAAAATCAACTCAAAATGGTTCAAGGATCTAAATCTTTGACCTGATACTGTTAAATTTCCAGAGGATAAAATTGGGGAAACTCTGCAAGACATTGGCATAGACAAAGACTGTTCAGTAAACCTAAGAAGCACAGGCAATCAAAGCAAAAATAGACAAATGGGATTACATCAAGCTAAGAAGCTTCTGTACTGCAAAGGAAACACTGAGCAAAGTGAATCTTGGCAGAATGAAAATTGAAAATTGGCAGAATGGGAGAAAACATTTGCAAACTATGCAACAGATTAAGGGTTAATATGCAGAATCAATTAAGAGCTCAAAAAACTCAACAACAATGAAACAAATATTCCAATTAAGAAATGGACCAAGAGCATGAGCAGGAATTTTTCAAAAAAGAAAATTAAAATGGACAACAGACATATGAAAAAATGCTCATTATCATTAGCCATCAGAGAAATGCAAATCAAAACCACAATGAGGTTTCACCTCACCCCAGTTATAATGGCCCTTGTATAGAAATCAGAAAACATTGCCAGTGAGCTTGTGAAGCAAGAGGTTCCCAAAGTGGGGATGTAAAATATTATAGCTATTGTGGAAGATAGTATGCAAATTATTCATAAATCTGAAAATTGCTCTACCATATTTCCTAGCAATCCCACTCCTTGGAATTTACCCAATTAAATAAAATCAGCATAGGAAAGAGATATCTGTGCCCCCTTGTTTATAGCAGCTCAATTCACAGTAGCTAATATATGAATTAAACCCAGATGTCCAACAACCGAGGAATGAACAAAGAAAAAAATATATAGATAGATAAAAAAAATCTATAGGTAGTATGGAATATTACTCAACTGGGAAAAAGAATGAAATCCTGTTTTTTTGCAACAAAATGGATTCATCTGGAAAATATTATACCTAGTGAAATGAATCAGTACCAAAAAGACAAATATCATGTTTTCTTGATCTGTGGTAACTAATCGAGTACCAAAAATATAATATATATTAATGAAATTGATATTTTGAGAATTGATTATTGTTTATATCTCTACTTTGTACTGTTATGGAACATTTTTTTCCTTTTTTGAATTCTTACTTAATGGAGGATTAATCTTAAGATTATGAAATAAACTAGAGGTATATCATTTTAAAGATTAAAAGCAAGAATAAGAAAGGAGTGTGGTAGTCTGGATGGGTGGGAAAGGGGGGTGGTAAGTATCACTATGCTTCACCTTATAGAAATAAAAAATGTTAAAAAAAAGAAACATGTTTCCAGGAAATACAAATACTTAATTTTGGATACATCAATTTTGAGATGTTTTGGGGACTGTGAAGTATAGTCTATTAGAAATATTCAGGAGAGTGATATGGGACAGCAAAATATACTTAGGAGGTATAACCACATACTTGGAAACATTCTTGAATCTATGCTGTACGTATGATTGGTCACAGATGTCACATATCACTAATGATAATTAGGTCAGACATAGAGAATCATGTAACATTAACATGGCAAAAGGAAGAAAAGAGATACACAAAGAGGCCATGAAGTTGTGGTGTTAACCTGACACAGCCTAGCCTGAGCTTCACCAGAACCTAATTTCAACCACCCATTTACTGTGAATACAGATGAGAGAAAATGCCATCAGCAAAATTCAGCCTTTAAAAAAATCTAATGAATAATCTCTGTTACTTCTCCAAACTGATTGTCATAGTTGGGTTGGTGAGTCAGAGATTGAACAGGAGAAATCCTATAAATTAATGACAGTAGAACATTTTTTGGTCCATCAAGCAAATACTTTGTAGTTCTTAAATGACATTTGTGAGGTACCTGTTAGCTTAAATACTGATAAGATATTCTAATAATAAATTATAACTCTTAATTTTTAGGTGTCTGAATCATTTTCCCCTGTGTTTTGTTTCAAAGACTGAGACACCTATTGATTAAATTCTATCTGATAATGATTGTGGGGAGCAACCGGACTAGACTGTTACTGGAATTAAGACTTATTCTATGCATCTGCTCTCCCACAATATGGCGCTGGGAGAGAAGTAAACAGCTTCCGCACAGCTGCCTCCAGTTCAACCAATTAACTGTAGGACTTGCTCCTGATTGGAGAGCAGCGTACTCGGCGTGTGGGCAGCCGAGTTGGGATTGGCGGAGGAGGACTATAAAGGAGGAGAGAGACGGCATGCACCAGGAACATCTATGGGGAACATCTAAGGGAACCCGTGCAGCCCCCGAGAAAGCCGGCCGGCGGTGTGCCGCTCCCCTGCAGAAGTGGGGAATGTGGCCAGGGGGAACTGCCCTTCCACGGAGGTGGAAGGGATAGTAGCCAACCCGGGAAGAACCAGCAGCAAACCCGGGGAGGGCCGAGCAGACGAAAGAACAGCGCAGGGTCCTGTGTTGCTCCTCCACGAAGAGGGGGAGCGACAAATGATATATAGGATTTTGTTTAAAGTAGTTGCTGTGAGATATGTGGCATATATCATGAAGCAAGATTGTTGTGAGGTGGTGGCTTTGAAAGATGGATGTTGGATACATGGGAATCAATTATACTTTCAGTAATTTTTGTATATGTTTACATTTGTTTATTGTGTTTCTTATATATGTAATGTATGCGTGTCATGCATGTTTAATATCTTTAAAGTTAAAATTAAACAAGAAGCAATAAAGAAACTTTTCTAAAGAAGTAAACACATAAATCGATATGTAAACCAATGGAAGAAAAGGTCTTAAGATGAGTAAGGTTGTATGAGTCAAGTAAAATACAGAAGACTGGAGTTCAGTGAGTTTGACTATGTTCAAACGATTGATGCTCTCTCTACTTTTACTATTGTTAACACAGTTCTCCCATTCACATAATCACATATTCCAGTCATAAACTTTGATTCCTAATCCTTCAGATCCTGCATTCAAGTCTTTTTCCCTCCAGGTTAAAATTATACAGGGCCTGACTTTTATTTCATGAATCTGGTACATTGCAGAATATTCTTTTTTAGGCATCACTTTTTCTTTGTTAAAATTGTCATCACTATCTTGCTTTTACTATTTAAAACCTTTCCACTTAATTGACTTTTGTTAAACCATTTTCCTATTCTCCAATGTGTGCAGCAGCTTTCCTGTGTACTAAACATAGCATTGATTATTTAACTGAAGGGATCCAAACCCCTTAATTTCTTACCCTTAATAATAATTGCACTGAAAAAGAGTTAAGCCTTCTACATCCATGTCTTTCCGTGACTTTTACTCATATTAAAATTTACATAACCTCAGATAAATGTGAATGAAATTAAAGGTTTTAATCAGCATTCAGTTTTTTAAAGATATATTGATTGATTGATTTGAAAGGTAAATTGACAGAGAGAAAGAGAAGGAAAGAAAAAAAGTCATCTTCCATCCACTGGTTCACTCCTTAAATGGCCACAATGGCCAAAGGTAAGCTAGACCAAAGCCAGGAGCCAGCCATCTGGGTCTCCCAGGTGTGTGTCAGGGACTCAGATGAGTCTTCACTTGCTAGACACATTAGTAGAGAGCTGGAGTGGAAGCAGAGCAGCGAATACTGAAACTAGTGCTCCAATATGGTATGCTGGAATTGCAAGGGTGGCATAATTCACTGTACCATAATACCTGCCTCCCCAACTTTGAATATTTCTAGGGTCTACCTCTACCCATTAATGTATTAAATTCATCTACCTATACACTAACATATCTCTAAGTTGTAGACCATTTCCATTCTAACCCTTAAGATTTTTAAGCTTTCACTCATATAAAATTTTGGTGCCATGATAATACTGATAAAAATTCTGTTGTGATATGAGAAATGTAAATCAAGAATGGAAATATTATTTCTTTTGTTTTCAAGTCCAACATAAATGTTGATGTGCTATGAACATTGGTCCTTTATTAAACATTTCAATAAATTCTATCAAACATTTTTGAACCAATTTAAACAGCTTGACCTTGTATGTATACAGTAATGAACCTTAATATGTATGATACATAACATTCTATGTAGGCTTTCCACTGACTCTGAGTCAGTGACATTTGACTTCAGGTAGTCCACATAAAACGTTATAGGAGTAATTGAAGTTTGCTTTCTACTGATGATATGTGTTCATTAATTCTATGGTAGCACACTTCTTTTCTTTCTGAATGTGCTGAAAATTTATTTCCTCAGTTTCACCACTTTCTGACTTTTGGGTATATATTGAAGTTCTTGAAGCTGTTTCCTTTCCTCTGAAATGGAATTCTGGAGCCTTCATCTATGAATTGCTAAAAACAGTTCTGGTTTGTACAGAGTATGTGTTCAATAACTTGTGGCTAGATCTGTTATTATTTCTCACTAGTAATTTCAGTGATTACACACTTATGCATATATTCAGTGTTATATTATACTTTTATTAATTACAGAGATCAGCATTATTAGATTTCAATGGCTATTTGGAAAAATACTACCAAAGATTTAGTGGCTAAAAACAAACATAGATGTGTTAGCTTACAGTTCTGGAAATCAGAAGTCTGTACCCTGAGGGAATTTCAAAAAGGTCAGGGAAAATTCACATTATCTTTTAGTTCTACTCGTCAACATTCTTTCTGATGTCTCCATCATAGGTTTCTTGGGATCAAGCACATGGGTCTGCAAGGTTGTATTCCTTTCTGTAGGTATTAGTGGGAAAGTAATTTCTTTGCCTTTACGAGCATCTAGAGACCACCGGCATTCCTTGATTAATAGCCCCAGTCCTCCATCTGAGACCAAATCCTCAATCCGGTAGAGTGATGTCTACAAATCTCTTTATATTTCTGACACTCCTCCGTCTCTCTTTCAGTTACAAGAACACTTGAGATCAAATTGGACCCACCTGGATCATTCAGTATGAATTTCTGTGTTAAATTCCTGACTTAATCACACCTGCAAAGTCCTGTGGCTACAGATATAACAATTTCACCGATTGTGAGGGGCAGCAGATGGATGTTTTTCTGAACAGCCATTATTCCATATAACACACTAATTTTTCTTTTAATGATTTGGAATACTTCTGATTTGTTAATCAAGGATTGTGATCACTGCTTCTTAAAATTCTTCCCATCTACATATTCCAGTTCATTTGCGTTCTCTCTGCATACTACATTCTGCCACTTTAAGGAGAGAAAGCCTGCGACTCAGTTACTTAACAGCCATTTGCCATTATGCAAAGGTATTAACATTTCCAGGTCTCATTGTACTCATATAAAAAATAGAAAAATATTAGTGAGATATTCCATATAAAATTACTGTAATACCTAGCATGAAAATGTATAATAAAAGTTAGCTATTAAAATCATTTTATCATTATAATATGGTAGGCAAAAAGCTTCTACATTATTCAATTCTATCCTATTCATTGTGAAAGAAAATTCAACATTCCCTTAGATCTGTGGATGTTATTGGTTTGTTACTTCATGCTCATTTTATTTTAACTATAATGCCTTACAAATATGTGAACATTTTATTTTTCCTTGAAGATAAAGCATGTAAATGAGCCTGTAATTAAGCTAAAGTCAAGACTGAGAGAGACAGATTCTTAGTCTCTGTCCAGAGCTATCTCTGGAATGTATCACTGCAAATTCCAAATCCCCAGTGGCAGAAAGTTTTAACGGTGATTGTTGTCTTCATCCGTATTATCTACATTTTATTAAATGTCATTCATGTAAAAATGGGACACTTAAGTTGATAGTCTCCAAAATTTAAAATGATAATATATGCCACATGGTAATATTTAATTCTATTGCTTACTCTATTGTAAAGTCTGTTTTGTGTAACTAGTTCCTTAAATGGATGTGTACATCTTACTATAATAGCTGAAAATATTAAGTAAATAGGTTGCAAGAAAAGGGAGAAATATTTAAAGAAATTGTCATAAAATGTGTGAGAAGATTGAAAGAATCACAAAACAACCTCATTTACTGGGCAGTGACTATATTATGTACTGCTAAATACTTCATATATTAAGGACAATTTTTCATTATTAACATATACTTTATCTGTTTCTCATTCCTTCATCATCGAGATACACCATTCCTTCCAGCTATCACTGGTACTGATATTTAAACAATAGGCATTATTGCACAATCTTGGATAATTTATTTAACCGTAGTAAGCTTATGTATAATATAAAATTTGGGGAAAATAATTTGGGAAACTAAACAGAATACCTGCAAATTCAACACATTATTCCTGAACAACCAAGGGGCCAAATAAAAAATTAAGACAGAAATTGAAATCACAATGTATCAAACCCTATGAAATACAGCAAAAGCAATGAGAGCAGTTTGTACCAATCAACTGCATTAAAGAGGGAGAAATATCCCAAATAAATAATTTAGTATACCTAAAGAATTAGAAAAACAGTAATAAATGGGACTCAAAAGCAGTGGAACTGTGGCGGCGCCTTGGCTCACTAGGCTAATCCTCCGCCTGCGGTGCCAGCACTCTGGATTCTAGTTCTGGTTGGGGCGTGGGTTCTGTCCTGGTTGCTCCTCTTCCAGGCCAGCTCTCTGCTGTGGCCTGGAAAGGCAGTGGAGGATGGCCCAAGTGCTTGGGCCCTGCACCCCATGGGAGACCAGGAGGAAGCAACTGACTCCTGGCTTTCGATCGGCACAGCGCACCTGCCATAGCGGCCATTTGGGGAGTGAACCAACGGAAGGAAGATCTTTCTCTCTCTCTCTCTCTCTCTCATTGTCTAATTCTGCCTGTCAAAATAAAAATTAAAATAAAATAAAATAAAATAAAAATTAAAAAAGTAGAACTGTTTAAATCTCTGAGCAGAAATAAAAATAATAGATCCAAATATATCTTGTTTCTTTTAAAACATAAACAAAATTGGTAAACATTTAGCTAACGGAAAATGGAAAAAAGACTGCAACAATTAAATTCCGAAATGAAAAGATATTACAACTAATACCAAAAAAATATAGTGTCATTACAGATTATTATGCATAACAAGGCAACAATTTTGATGACCTAGAAGAAATGGGCAAATTCTGCACATGTACAATTTACCAAGATTAATAATGAACAAATTGATTACCTATGGGAGGCAGTGAGTCTAGAAATTAAGATGTGGGTTAAGATACATACATTGCAGCCTGGAGTACCCAGATTCAGTTCCTGGATACAGGTCCTGACTGCAGCTTCCCATTGTTGCAGATTCTAAGAGGCAACAGTATTAGCTCAAATAGTTGGACTCTTGTCGGCCATAAAGAAAATCTAGAATGAGGTCCTAAAACCTGGATTTGTCCCAACCAACTCTTGTATTGTAGGTCTAGGAGTGAATCAACAGATGGGATTTCTCTCTGTGTATCTATCTCTCCCTTAAATATAAAATGCAAATAAATAGAACTGCAAGCAAGAATAATTACTCAGTATTAAAGTGTTCCATCAAAGAAAAGTTCTGAAACAAATGACATTACTGCTGAAGTCTACCAAATATGAAAAGAATTAACAATTTTTATAAATTATTCCAAAATTTAAAGGGAAATAATTCCTCCCATTCATTTAATGAGGCTAGCATTGACAAAATACAAAAACCAAAAGGCCATAACAAAACAAGACAGGTACAAGCCAATATCCTTGACAAACAGTTGAAATATCCTGGAAAAATTACAAAACTGAATCCAATATCACATTGATATTGGATATTTATCAAATAAAGATTTGTCCGAGGGATGGAAGAATGCTTTAATAACGGCACATAAAAATGTGATCCACCACATCAATAGAATGAAAGGAAAACAATAAGCATTTGAGAAAACTCACAATCCCTTTATGATAAAAACTCTGAAACAATTAGGTACATAATGAATGCACGTCAAAATAATAGAAGCCAAGCATAAGAAGCTGACAGCTGACAACATAGTGAAGGAGGTAAGATCAGAAGACTTTCTATCTATATTCTGGGAAAAGTAGAGGATTTTCATTTTCCTCACCTTTACTCAGCATAGTACTGGAAGTCCTAGCCAGAGAAATTAGTTAAGAATAAGAAATAAATATCATTCATGTTGGGAAAGAGGAAGTTAAGTTGTCACTGTTTGCAAGTGACATGCTCTCAGTGTTAGAAACCCAAATATTCCATAAAAAACTATTACACCTAATAAATGAATTAAGCAGTCATAGGATGCAAAGTTAATATACAAAAATCAGCAGTATATACACAGATAATAAATTATCAGAGAAAGAAATCAAGAAAGCAAACCCAAGATGAAGAAATTTTTCAGTGAAAAATATAAAACACTGATGAAAGAAGTTGAAGAGAACACAAATGGAAAGAGATCACATGATCATGAATTAGAGTAATATATATCATTATAATGCCCATATTACCCATATTGATTTACAGAGTCAATGGAACCCCTACAGAATTACTAATGACATTTTCACAGAGCTAGGAAAAAAAAAAAAAAAAAACTACTGAAATTTATATGGGGAGATCAGTGTATTTTTAGACTTATTTTAAAATTTAAGATTTTAACATTTTGCCACATTGAACTATACGTAGACATTGTTTTTTTTTTTTTATTATTTTTTCACAGGCAGAGTGGACAGTGAGAGAGAGAGACAGAGAGAAAGGTCTTCCTTTGCCGTTGGTTCACCCTACAATGGCCGCCGCGGCCGGTGCGCTGTGGCCAGCACACCATGCTGATCCGATGGCAGGAGCCAGGTACTTATCCTGGTCTCCCATGGGGTGCAGGGCCTGAGTACTTGAGCCATCCTCCACTGCACTCCCTGGCCACAGCAGAGAGCTGGCCTGGAAGAGGGGCAACTGGGACAGAATCCGGCGCCCCAACTGGGACTAGAACCCAGTGTGCCGGTGCTGCAAGGTGGAGGATTAGCCTAGTGACCCATGGCGCCGGCCCTATACGTAGACATTGTAATAATGCACATTTATACTATATTTTTTGAAAACAGATATATTCATATCATAAAGTGAGGAGTTAATGATATAATGTGGGGCAGGATATTTCTCATGTACATGATATGATTTAATGAAGCAATATTTGTAACTATATACCAAATGATACAGCATCCACACTTTTTATACTCTCTACATATTAGCTTCCACAGATAAAAGAAAACATATGATAGTTGTCTTTTTTTAAAATATTTTATTTTTATTTATTAATTTTAGAGAGCTACAGAAAGAGAGAGAGAGAGAGGTCTTCCATCTGCTGGTTCACTCCCAAAATGGCTACAAGGGCTGGAGTTGGGCCATTACAAATCTAGGAGACAGGAGCTTGTTCCAGGTCCCCCACATGGGTGTGGGGACGCAAGTACTTGGGCTATCTTCTCCTGCTTTAGTAGAACATTAACAGAGTTGGGTTGGAAGTTGAGCAGCCAGAATATGAACAGGTACCTATATGGGGTACCCACACTGTAGGCAGAGGCTTTGTCTACCACAGCACAGCACTTGACCCAATATTTATCTTTCTTGGTCTAGCTTATTTCACTTAGCATTATGATCTCTAGTTCCATTCATTTTATTTCAGAAGTCAAGATTTCATTCATTTTTATGAGTGAGTGATTTTGTGTGTATATCACAGTTTTTGTCCAATCATAAGTTGATGAACATCTTGTTTGATTCTATGTCTTTGCTATTGTGAATTCAGCTTCCATAAACATGGGAGTGCAAGGGTCTGTTTCACATGCTAATGTCACCTCCTCTGGGTATATTCGGAGGAGTAGGATAGCTGGGTCATATTGTAGATCTATATTTAGTTCTGAGGTTCTCCATACTGCTTTCTTTTTATTTATTTATTTTTATTTATTTGACAGATAGAGTTAAACAGTAAAAGAGAAAGACGGAGAGAACGGTGTTCCTTCCATTAGTTCACTCCCCAAATGGCCCCAACAGCTGGAGCTACCCCAATCCGAAGCTGGAGCCAGGTGTTTCTTCTTGGTCTCCCACATGGGTGCAGGAGCCCAAGCATTTGGGCCATCCTCCACTGCCCTCCCGGGCCACAGCAGAGAGCTGGACTGGAAGAGGAGCAACTGGGACTTGAACCTGGCACCCATATGGAATGTCAGCGCCAAGGGCGGAGGATTAACCAAGTGAGCCACGACACCAGCCCCTCTCCATACTGCTTTCTATGGTGGTTGTATGAATTTGTATTCCCACCAACATTTTTTATGTGGGGCTCATATCTATAAAATCCTACCATCACTATTTTTGTATTATTATTACTGAATAAAGGCATTATAACTGAAGTGAAGTAATACATCATTGTCAGTGTGTGTGTATGTGTGTGTGTGTGTGTGTGTGTGTGGTGTTTGGAGAAAACTATGTTTTTAGGTTTTTAAATTTTTATTAATATAAAGATAACAGGTTTCATGTATTTCATAGGTATAATTCTAAGAAGATAACCGTTTTTACCTCCTTTCCTCTCTCCTTCCCTCAATCACCCTTCTTTCTTTCTTTCTTTCTTTCTTTCTTTCTTTCTTTCTTTCTTTCTTTCTTTCTTTCTTTCTTTCTTTCTTTCTTTCATTATTGCAAATACATAATTTAAGTCTACTCTATAATCACAGGCTTAATGTACCACTTATCATAATATTCAACAAGTAAAAAAAAAAATAGACCACAGTTCCAGGGTATAAACAATGGCTAAAAAAATAATCAAATCTCAAGTTATCCATTTTATTCCTATACATTTTTAGATTCTATATTAACTACTACATATCAGATAAAACATATGATATTTGCCTTTCAGGACTGGCTTATTTCACTAAGCATCTATTTTGTTGCAAAAGAAAGGATTTCTTTCTCTTCTGTGGCTTTGTGGTATTCCATTGTGTATATATACTACATTTTCTCTGTCCAGTCATAAGTTGATAGACATCTGGGTTGACTCTATATCTTAGCTATTGCGAATTGAACTACCATAAACATGGGGATACAAATAACTTTTTCATATGATGATTTCAGTGCCCTTAGTTAAATTTCAAAGGAGTGGAATGACTGGGTCATTTGGTGATCTATTTTCAGATCTACTTGTATCAATTTTGTTTATTTGTTTGCTTGTTTTTTTCTAAAAAAATGCTATTCATTTAAGTGATATTTTGTATTTTGGGGGGTTTCAATATTGTTTATTTCTTCTCTAAATTTTATTATTTCTTTCCTCTTCCTAATTTTGGGTTTGGTTTGTTCTTATTATTCTAGGTCCATGGGATGCATTATTAGATCATTTATTTCATGACTTTCCAATTTCTTGATGTAGGTACTAATTTCTATGAACTTCCCTCTCAACACTGTTTTTGCTGTATCACATTGATTTTGATATCTTCTGTTGCCATCTTCATTCACTAATTGGAATTTTTTATTTTCTTTATGACTTCTTCTATGACCCTCTCCATTCAGGAACATGTTGTTCAGTGTCCATTTGCATATTTTCTAGAGTTCCATATGTTGTAAATTTTAAGCTTCATTCCATTGTGGTCCATTATTTCAATTATTTTGAATGTGTTGACTTGTGTTATGGCTTTGCATATAGTATCTCTTAGGTAAAGTCACTGCATTGATGAAAAAAATGTCTAGTCTGCAACCTTGTGATGAAATGTTATATACATATTAATTATATCCATTTAGTCTGTAGTGTAGATTACCTCCAATTGATCTGTCCATTGATGGAAGTAGGGTGTTGAAGTCCTCCATTATTATTATATCTATGTCTCTTTTTTGTTCCATTGACAACTGTTTATATAGCCAGGTGCCCTGGCATTGGGTGCAAATACATTTACTATAGTCATAATATGTGTTGAATTGATCCCTTAATCATTGCACAGTGCCCCAAAGTTTATATTGTCTGATATTAGGATGGCTTCACCTTCTCATATTTGCTTTCCATTGGCATGAAATATTTTCCTCCATCCTTTTACTTTCAGTCCAAATATATCTTTGTTGATGTGATGTTTCTTGTAGGCAGCAAACAGGTGAATCTTGTTTGTTAATCCAGTCAGTATTTATATTTAATTGGAGAATTGAGACTATTTACTTTCTTTCTTTAAGATTTAATTATTTATTTGAAAGTGAGAGTTACACAGAGAGAGAAGGAGAGACAGAGAGAGAGAGAGGTCTTCAATCAGCTGGTTCACTCCCCAATTGGCTGCAACAGCTGGAGCTGTGCCAATAGGGAGCCAGGAGCTTCTTCCAGGTCTCCCACATGGGTGCAAGGGTCCAAGGATTTGGGCCATCTTCTACTGCTTTCCCAAGCCATAGAAGAGAACTAGATCAGATGAGGAGCAGCCAGAACTCGAACCACACCCATATGGGATGCCTCCACTGCAGGCCTTGGCTTTAACCACTACACCATAGCACCAGCCCAAGGCTATTTACTTTCAAGGTTATTTACTTTCAAGGTTATTATTGGTAAGTAATGACTTGGTACTGCCATTTTTCTGTAAATATTATTTATTATTTGTTTAGGTTTTCCTTTGTGATTTTACTAGGAGATTTTCTGCCTTTGCATTCATTCATAATGATGACTGTCTTTCTGTGTTTCTCTATGTAGCACATCTTTATGTATCATTTGTAAGGCTGAACAATTGGTGACAAAATCATTCAATTTTTGTTTCTTTTGGAAGGCCTTTATTTCACCTTTATGTGTAAATGAGAGCTTTGCCGAGTGCAATAATCTGGGTTGACAGATTTTTTTTTTTCTTTTAAAGAATTTGACTATGTCTTCCCAATCTCTCTAATCTATAGTGTTTCTGATGAGAAATCAGCTGTAAGTCTAATTGGAGATCTCCTGAAGGTAAACTGGCATTTCTCTCATGCACATTCTAGAATCTTTTCCATGATGGCAGTGATCCTGAACTTTTTTTTTTTTAATTTTCATTTATCTGTTGGCCATTTGGATTTCATCGTTTGAAAAAAATCCCTGTTCGTATACTTTGCCAACTTCTTCAATGGATTGCTTGTTGTTGAATTTCTTGAGTACCTTTTGTATTCTGGTCATTAATCTTTTATCAAGTGCATAGGTTGTAAAAATATTCACTTATTCAGTAGTTTGCTTCTTCCCTTTTTTTCCCTTCACTTTGTTGAGTATTTTGTGGTACAGAATCTTCTTAGTTTGATGTATTCCCATTTATATGTTCTTGCTTTTATTGCCTACGTCTCTGAGATCTTATCTGAGAAGTTTTCTCCGAGGCCAATGGCTTTAAGTGTTTTTCCTAAGTTTTCCTCTAGTCATGTGATGGCTTCAGTTCTTAGGTTCAGATCACTGAACCATTTTGAGTTGATTTTGTATATGATATGAGGTAAGGGTCTCATTTCAAACTTTTTCTTGCTTATGGAAATCCAATTTACCCAACATAATTTGTGAAGACTCTGTCCTTTCTCCAGGATATAATTTTAGCTCATTTGTCAAAGATTAGTTGTTTGTAGATATATAGATTACTTTTGGTTCTGATGCATTGGCTTACAGGTCTATTTTTGTGCCAGTAGAGGGTTGCTTTGACTATAATAACCCCACAGTGTGTCTTGATATTGAGGATTGTG
Organism: Oryctolagus cuniculus; assembly: GCF_964237555.1. Lineage (NCBI taxonomy): Eukaryota > Metazoa > Chordata > Mammalia > Lagomorpha > Leporidae > Oryctolagus > Oryctolagus cuniculus. Next base: position 139,831,791 of record NC_091437.1, read on the forward strand.
ATGTTCTGACATTGTTATTATTTCTTAAGATTGCTTTGACTCCTCAGGTTATTTTGTTTCCATATGAATTTTTCAGTGATTATTCTTTATATTTTCCTGAAGAATATCCTTGGTATTTTCATTAGTATCACTTTGAATTTGTAAATTACTTTGGGTAGTATGGACATTTTGATCATATTAATTCTTCCAATTCTTAAATATTTTCCCATTTTTGTGTCTTCTGTTTCTTTTTGTAATTTTCACTGTAGAGATCTTTCACATCCTTGGTTAAACTTATCACAAGGTATTTAAATTTTTGTAATTGAGTGGAAATCTTTTTTTTAAAAAAAGTGGTAGTATCCTTAGTATTTATATGTGTGTTTTATTTTACTTAGTTAATAAAATTATTTCATATAAATAGGCACTCTTGTAATTAACCTCAACAAATAATATACAGTAAGTTTTTTTAAAAGATTTATTTTATTTATTTGAAAGACAGAGTTAGAGAGAGAGGTAGAGACAGAGAAAGAGGTCTTCCATCCACGGGTTCACTCCCCAGATGGCCACAACGGCCGGAGCTGTGACGATCCAAAGCCAGGAATCAGGAGTTTCTTCTGGGTCTCCCATGTGGATGCAGGGGCCCAAGGACTTGGGCCATCTTCTACTGCTATTCCAGGCCATAGCAGAGAGCTGGATCAGAAAAGGAGCATTTGGGAATAGAACCAGTGCCCATATGGGATGCTGGCGCTTCAGGCCAGGGCGTTAACCCACTGCACCACAGCGCCGGCCCCTATACAGTAAGTTTTTAAAAAGTGATGTTTTATTGCTTAGCTGGCACATAGTAATTAATATGTTCCTATCAATCCATGTGAGATTATAATCTAGCTCTGCCATTTACAAGGTAGTCATGGACACCTTATTTATGCATCTCCATCAGATCAGCATCTATTTCTGGAAAACTGTTGTGTTCTTTTGGAGGTGATATCATGTTCCTTGATGTTTTCTATGTCCCTATGTTGATGTCTGCACATCTGGTATAATAGTGCCTTCTTCTTTATAGGGTAGGTTTTAAAAGAGATTTTGACTTAGATAGAATGCAGGATATCACTTGGCTTGTTGCTTTGGCCATGGTTCTAGTGAGTTCAGAACAGAAGTGTAACCTCTGAGTGATTTACTGCGCTTTACTCAATGTCACCGCATCTGTAAGTATCATTGCAGCAGTTTGTGGGGGTAGAGGTGAGGCTTTGAGGTAAATGTGGGCTCCCTAGAATGTGTAGCTTCAGTAGCCAGGATATTGTATGTCAGTTCCACTAGGGATTGTGCTAGCCAGGACCTTGTTCTTGATATCAAGGGGCACAAAGGGTGCTTTCCCCTTTTCAAACTGCCAAGTCAGTAATTCTCAGGCTTGAGGCACCAAAAACTGTGGTTCTATCCTAAAATATCCTCAAGTGATCTATTATATATAACTCTCCCTCTCCTATACCTGGCAAATTCTGATCATTTTAATTATGTTCATAATTTTGCTTTTTCTAACAAATCATACAGTTGGAATTATATAGTTAGTATCATTTTTAAACTTTCAGATTTCATTTAATAAAACATATACTCATGGATAGATAGCTCATTTATTATTTTTTGAAAACTTTTATTTAAAAATATAAATTTCAAAAGTACAACTTTTGGATTATAGCAGTTTTTTCCCCCATAACCACCCTCCCACCCACAAACCATCCCATCTCCTACTCCCTCTCCTATCCCATTCTTCATTAAGATTCATTTTAATTATCTTTATATACAGATCAACTTCGTATATACTAAGTAAAGATTTCAAAGTTTGCACCCACACAGACACAAAGTATAAAGTATTGATTGAAGACTAGTTTTACCATTAATTTGCATAGTACAACGCATTAAGGACAGAGATTCTACATGGGGAGTAAGTGCACAGTGACTCCCGTTATTGATTTAGCAATTGACACTCTTATTTATGATGTCAGTAATCACCTTAGGCTCTTATCATGAGCTGCCAAGGCTATGGGAGCCTCTTGAGTTCACAAACTCCGACCTTATTTAGACAAGGCCATAATTAAAGTGGAAGTTCTAGTTCTCTCCTCCCTTCAGAGAAATGTACCTCCTTCTTTGATGGCCCATTTTTTCCACTGGGATCTCACTCAAATTAGGTTTGTGTGTGTGGGTTGGGCTTGAGGTTGTTGTTTTTTTGTTTGTTTGTTTGTTTGTTTTTTGTTTTTTTTTTTTTTGCCAGAGTGTCTTGGCTTTCCATGCCTGAGAAACTCTCATGGGCTTTTTAGCTGGATCTGAATGCCTTAAGGACTGATTCTGAGGCCAGAGGGCTATTTAGGGCATTTGCCATCTTATGAGTCTGCTGTGTATCCTGCTTCCCATGTTGGACCATTCTCTCCTTTTTAATTCTATCAATTATTATTTGCAGACACTGGTCTTATTTATGTGATCCCTTTGACACTTAATAATATCTTATGAACTTAAACTGATCACTTTAACTAGTAAGATGGCATTTATCCCTGCCAACTTAATGGGATTTGGAGAACCATGGCACGTTTCTAGGTTTACCCTTAGGGGTAAGCCGGAGGGAGCATGAGCCAAACTGTATGCTTCCTCCCTCTCTTATTCCCACTCTTATTTTTAACAGGGATCAATTTTCAGTTGGACCTAAACTCCTAAGAATAATTGTGTATTAATTAAAGAGTTCAACCAATGGTATTTAGCAGAAAAAGAAAATATTAAGAAGAATTAAACAGTAAGCTGTTCCTTAACAGTCAGGAAGAGGGCTGATCAAGTCACCGTTTCCCCTAGTGTCCCTTTCACTTCTACAGGTTTCCTTTTAGGTGCTCAGTTAGTTGTCACCAATCAGAGAGAACATATGATATTTGTCCCTTTGGGATTGGCTTATTTCACTTAGCATGATGTTTTCCAGATTCTTCCATTTTGTTACAAATGACTGGGTTTCATTTTTTAATGTGCAGTATTCTGTAGGGTATATATCCCATAATTTCTTTATCCAGTCTTCTATTGATAGGCATTTTGGTTGATTCCATGTTTTAGCTATTGTGAATTGAGCTGCAATAAACATTGAAGTGCAGATAGCTCTTTTATTTGCCAATTTAATTTCCCTTGGATTGATTCTGAAGAGTGGGATGGCTGGGTCATGTGGTAGGGCTATATTCAGGTTTCTGAGGAATCTCCAAACTGACTTCCATAGTGGCTTTACCAGTTTACATTCCCACCAACAGTGGGTTAGTGTCCCTTTTCCCCATGTCCTCACCAGCATCTGTTGTTAGTTGATTTCTGTATGTAAGCCATTCTAACTGGGGTGAGGTGAAACCTCATTGTGGTTTTGATTGGAATTTCCCTGTTTGCTGTCGCTCCCCCTCTTCATGGAGGAACGACACTAAGCCCTGCCTAGGCTTCATATCCGAGTCACGGCACCATTATGTCGCTCCCCCTCTTCGTGGAGGAACGACACAGGACCCTGCGCTGTTCTTTCTGTCTGCTCGGCCCTCCCCGGGTTTGCTGCTGGTTCTTCCCGGGTTGGCTACTATCCCTTCCACCTCCGTGGAAGGGCAGTTCCCCCTGGCCACATTGCCCACTTCCGCGGGGGAGCGGCACACCGCCGGCCGGCTTTCTCGGGGGCTGCACGGGTTCCCTTTAGATGTTCCCCATAGATGTTCCTGGTGCATGCCGTCTCTCTCCTCCTTTATAGTCCTCCTCCGCCAATCCTAACTCGGCTGCCCACACGCCGAGTACGCTGCTCTCCTCCAATCAATAGCAAGTCCTACAGTTTATTAGTTGAACTGGAGGCAGCTGTGCGGAAGCTGTTTACTTCTCTCCCAGCGCCATATTGTGGGAGAGCAGATGCATAGAATAAGTCTTAATTGCAGTAACTCAGTCTAGTCCGGGCTGCTCCCCACAGGAGAGCAGATGCATAGAATAAGTCTTAATTCCAATAACAGTCTAGTCCGGTTTGCTCCCCACAGTTTGCTAGTGGTCCTGAACATTTTTTGTGTGTGTCTTTTGGGCATTTGATTAGTTCATTTATATTTAGCAATTATTAATATTCCAATGTCCCCATGTATCACAGCTTTATAATCCATTATTCTACTGGAAGACATCTCCAATTTTGCTTCCAAGTTTTGGTGATTATTAATATAGTTGCTATAAATGTCTATGCAGGTTTTTATGTGGATCTATATTTTAAACACTTTTTGATAAATACCAAATGATATAATTGTTAGATCATGTGTTGATAACATATTTAGTTTTACAAAACATTGCCAAACTCTCTTCTACACTGACTATCACATTTTATGATTTATTTATTTGAAAGTCAGAGTTCCAGAGAAGAAGGAGAGACAGAGTGGGAGGCTTTCCATCTGCTGGTTCACACCCCAAATGGCCACAATAGCCATGTCTGGGCCAGGCTGAAGCCCAGAGCCAGAATCTTCTCCCAGGTCTCCTACAGGGATGCTGAGGGCCAAGCACCTGGGACATCCTCCATGGCTTTCCAAGGCATTAGAAGGGAACTGGATTGGAAGTGGAGCAGTTGGGACTTCAGCAGGCACCCATATGGGATGCCAGCATTGCAGGTGGCATCTTAACCTTCTGTGCCACAGTGTCAGCCCAGCCATATTGTATTTCTCTCAGCAATGAATGAGAAATCCTGTTGCTTATATTCTTCCCTATATTTGATGATCCCTGTATTATGGATTTTGCCCTTATAATAGTTCTATGATCACATCCCCTAGTTATTTAAGTGTCCATTTCATTGATGACATGTGATATAGAGCATCTCTGAATATATTTATTTTTCACCTCCATATCATTTGTAATGTGGCCATTGAGGTTTTTAACTCACTATACAAGGGAGTTATTTGTGTTTGAATTGTTGAATTTTAAGAGTTGTTTTATGTTTTAGATAAGAGTATCCTACCAGATATGTCTTTTGCAAATATTTCTTCCTAGTCTGTGGCTTGTATTTTTTATTATTTTAACAGTGTCTTTCACAGGACAAAATATTAACATAAATGAAGTCCAACTAATCAATCACTTCTTTAGTGGATTGTGCCTTTGATGTTGTATCTTTAAAAAAATCATTGCTGAATTCAAACTCCTCTGTATTTCCTCCTTCATTCTTCCTAAGGAGTTTGATAATTTTCCATTTCAAGTTGAGGACTATTATTTACTGAGAAAATTTTTGTTAAGAATGTTAAGTTTTGTATTCTTGATTTACTTATTTTTAATAGAAGATGTTCAGTTGTTTCAGTACCATTTGTAGAAAAGCCTACCAGTGTCTTCTTTTCCATTGCATTTCCTTATGTGCACCGATAGTCCGGGAAAATTTAGTTTAATAAAAGTGGAGTTACGGTAGCCTCAGAAAAAGGATCAGGAAAAAATTGCAGAGGGAACTCTTTCGGATCTAGTGGCTGTGACGCGGAGGACCTACTGGGAGAGCGAGGTCGCCCACCGCGTGGAAGCCGAGCCACGGGAGCAGCAGGGTCTGCACGCCAGTGCGGGAAAGGAAGTGGATGTCACACAGACACCAGCGGGGAAAGCAGGGACTCCCAGGACTCCGAGTCCACACATCGGCACTGGAAGGGGAGGTGAGCTCAGTAACCGGAGACATTGGTGGGGAAACAGCGGACAGAATCTAGAGGGAAGTGGGCTTTGAGGCAGGAAAGTTCACCAGACTGACTACAGGAGAGAAGGAAAAAAAAAAAAAAAAGGTCAAGGGGTACTGGTACAGACAAGTTTCTCTCTCTCTGCCAACCGTTGCAAAGGCAAGCAAGAGACAAAGAGCAGGCCCTGCTCGGGATATACATAACAAAAGGGGAGAGCTAAGGCTACAATTCAGTAGCTTAGGCAACCCAGTGGGAGTCCACAGCAGAAACTGAACTGGCACAGATTCTTTGGGTAGAAGCCAGAGATCAGAAGCTAAATACCATCAATTCTGCTCAGCTGTGAAGTATTACTTACCTCCTGAATAAAAAATAAATAAATAAATAAATGAATAAATAAGTGAGAGAGATTTAACACGCATAACCTGAGGGTGTCACCTTTGCACACCCGTAACCCAGAAGAACCAAGCAGAGCTCTCAGGCCACACCCATCTCAAGCCTCCAAGGCTCCTCCAACAGCAGGCAGTCCACTTAACACAGACATAGTAAAAACAAAACAAAACAAAACAAAACAAAACAAAACAAAAAAAAACACCTCACAGTGAGGGAAGAAGAATTAACAATGCCAACCAACAAACACAAAAATCGAGGGAACAAGATCAATGATGACACTATGAAACCTCCAAATAAATAAAACACCCAAGCCAAGATTATGAAGATGATGAGATAGAAGAAATGCAAGATACAGATTTCAAAAAATTTATGATAAGAACATTTAGAAGTTTTCAAAAGCAAATCCTTGAACTACAGAAAACCTAATTGGACAGGATTGAAAATCTCTCTCATGAAAATGAAATTTTGAGGAAGAATCACAATGAAATGCAGAAACTAGTAGAACAGGAAAGTGTGATAGTGAAGAGAAATCAAAATGAAATGAAGAGCTCAATAGATCAAATGACAAACACATTAGAGAGCCTTAAAATCAGAATGGGTGAAGCAGAAGAGAGAATATCAGACTTAGAAGACAGAGCACAGGAAAACATACAGTCAAACCAAAGAAAAGAAGAGGAAATTAGAAATCTAAAAAATATTGTTGGGAATCTACAGGATACTATTAAAAAAACCAACATTTGAGTTCTAGGAGTTCCTGAAGGCATGGAGAGAGAGAAAGGATTGGAAGGCCTTTTTAGTGAGATACTAGCAGAGAACTTTCCGGATTTGGAGAAGGACAGAGACATCCTAGTACAGGAAGCTCATAGAACCCCCAGTAAACATGACCAAAAGAGATCCTCACCACGACATGTTGTAATTAAACTCACTGCAGTGAAACATAAGGAAAAGATCCTAAAATGTGCAAGAGAGAAACGTCAGATTACTCTCAGAGGATCTCCAATCAGACTCACAGCAGACTTCTCATCAGAAACACTACAGGCTAGGAGGGAATGGCGAGACATAGCACAGGTGCTAAGAGAGAAAAATTGCCAGCCCAGAATATTATATCCTGTTAAGCTCTCATTTGTGAATGAAGGTGAAATAAAGACCTTTCATAGCAAACAGAAATTGAAAGAGTTTGCCGCCACTGGTCCAACCCTGCAAAAGATACTTAAAGATGTGCTACACTCAGAAACACAGAAACACGGCCATCAATATGAAAGAAGGTAAAGGAAGAACACCTACCAGTAAAAGAGCATGGGAAGCTCAAAGCATATACTAGAAAATATCTCCGGGAAAATGGCAGGGCAAAGTCACTATGTATCAATAGTCACATTAAATGATAATGGACTTAACTCTTCAGTTAAAAGACAATGATTAGCTGATTGGCTTAAGGAACAAAACCCAACTATTTGTTGCCTACAAGAAACACATCTCTCTAACAAAGAGGCAAGCAGACTGAAAGTGAAAGGTTGGAAAAAGATAGTCCATGCCAACAGAAACCAAAAAAAGCAGGGGTAGCCATCTTAATATCAGAAAAAATAAACTTTAATACAAAACTGTTAAGAGAGACAAAAAGGGGCACTATATAATGATTAAGGGTTCAATTCAACAGGAAGATGTAACTATTATAAATGTATATGCACCTAATTACAGGGCACCGGTCTATTTAAAAGATATGTTAAGGGACTTAAATGGAGACTTAGATTCCAATACAATAGTACTGGGGGACTCCAATACTCCACTCTCAGAAATAGACAGATAATCCGGACAGAAGATCAACAAGGAAACAGCAGATTTAATCGACACTATTGCCCAAATGGATCTAACAGATATCTACAGAACTTTCAATCCTACATCTAAAGACTTTATATTCTTCTCAGCAGTGCATGGAACCTTCTCTAGAATTGATCATATACTAGGTCATAAAGCAAGTCTCAGCAAATTTAAAAGAATTAGAATCATACCATGCAGCTTCTCACACCACAGCGGTATGAAGTTGGCGAGGATGTGGAGAAAAAGGGACACTAACCCACTGTTGGTGGGAATGCAAACTGGTGAAGCCACTATGGAAGTCAGTCTGGAGATTCCTCAGAAACCTGAATATAACCCTACCGTTCGACCCAGCCATCCCACTCCTTGGAATTTACCCAAAGGAATTTAAATTGGGAAAGAAAAAAGCAGTCTGCAGCCTAATGTTTATTGCAGCACAATTCACAACAGCCAAGACCTGGAACCAACCTAAATGCCCATCAACAGTAGACTGGATAAAGAAATTATGGGGTATGTACTCTTTAGAATACTATACCGCAGTAAAAAACAATGAAACCCAGTCATTTGTAACAAAATGGAGGAATCTGGAACACATCATGCTGAGTGAAATAAGCCAGTCCCAAAGGACAAATACCATATGTTCTCCCTGATCAGTGACAACTGACTGAACACCAAAAAGGAAACCTGTAGAAGTGAAATGGACACTATGAAAAACGGTGACTTGATCAGCATAGCCCTGACTGTTAATGAACAACTTAATACATTATCCCTCTTAGTATTTTTTTTGTCTGTTCTACTTGATACTACTGGTTTAATTCTGTAATTAATACACAGTTATTCTTAAGTGTTAAAATTTAACTGAAATGTGATCCCTGTTAAATATAAGAGTGGGAATAAGAGAGGGAAGAGATGTACACTTTGGGACATGCTCAAGCTGACTTGCCCCAAATGGTAGAGTTATAAACACAACAGGGGATTCCAATTCAATCCCATCAAGGTGGCATGACCAATGCCATCTCACTAGTCTAAGTGATCTATTTCAGTTCACAATTGATAATAATGAAAGGACTAAGAGTCAAAGGGATCATGTAAACAAGTCTTGTGCCTGCTACTACTAACCGATAGAATAAACAAAGGGGAGAGCTATCCAACATGGAAAGAAAGATACACAGCAGACCCATAGAATGGCAGATGTCCTAAACAGCACTCTGGCCTCAGAATCAGCCCTAAAAGCATTCGGATCCAGCTGACAAGTCCATGAGAGTATTTCATGCATGGAAAGCCAAGACACTCTGGCAAAAAAAAAAAAAAAAAATCTAAATGAAAGATCTCTGTGAGTGAGTTCCCAGTGGAAAGAACAGGTCTTCAAAGTAGGAGGTGCCTTTCTTTGAAGGGAAGAGAGAACTTCCACTTTGACTATGACCTTGTCTAAATAAGATAAGAGTTGGCGAACTCAAAAGGCTTCCATAGCCTTCGAAACTCATGACTGGAGCATAGGGAGATTACTGATGCCATAAACAGGAGTGTCAATTTGTTAAGTCAACAACAGGAGTTACTGTGTACTTACTCCTCATGTAGGATCTCTGTCCTTAATGTGCTGTACATTGAGATTTAATGCTATAACGAGTACTCAAACAGTATTTTTCACATTGTGTTTCTATGTGGGTGCAAACTGTTGAAATATTTACTTAATGTATACTAAACTGATCTTCTGTATATACAGAAAATCGAAAATGAATCTTGATATGAATGGAAGGGGAGCGAGAGCGGAAAAGGGGAGGGTTGCGGGTGGGAGGGAAGTCATGGGGGGGGGCAATGTAGTTCATAAGCTGTACTTTGGAAATCTATAGTCATTAAATAAAAGTTAAAAATAAAGAAAAAAATGCTCATTAAAAGATGAAAACTGGGAAAAAAAGCAAGTATATTCTGTCTACAAGAAAGCTCTATTCACAGATAAAAACAGATATAGTCTGACAATTAAGGGTTAGACAAAATACTTTAAGCAAATGAAAACAAAAAGGTAATAGGAATAGCTATATCATTATAAGATAAAGCGAGTTTTAATTTAAAAATACTAAAATGAAAAAACAATGCTATTGTATATTGATAAAAGAAGCAAATCAGGGGGCTGGTGCTGTGGCGTAGTTAGTAGTCTAAGCTTCTGTTTGCGGTGCAGGCATCCCAAATGGGCAGTGGTTAAGTCACAGCTGCTCCTCTTCTGATCCTGCTCTCTGCTATGGCCTGAGAAAGCAGTCGAAAATGGCCCAAGTGCTTGGGCCTCTGCACTCATGTGGGAGACTCAGAATGAGCTCCTGGCTACTCCTAATCAGCCCAGCTCCGGTCATTGTGGCCATTTGGGGAGTGAACCAGCAAGTGGAAGAACTCTCTGTCTCTCCCTCTCTCTGTGTGTAACTCTACCTCTCAAATAAATAAATAAAATCTTTAAAAAAGATCAAATCAGCAGCAACATGAATAATTGTGTTTATATACATATGTGCACATAGCACCTGGCCACCCAAATATATTAAACAAATATTTTTAGATCTAAAAAGAAAGATAAATCCCAATGCAATAACATTTGGGGACTTCAATACCCACTGTCATCAATGAGCAGATTTTTCAGAACAACAACAAAAAAATTAGTGTCAGAGTTAACCATAGTGTAGAACAAGAGGAATTAACAGACATTTTCAAAACAGTGCAGAATATGCATTCTTTTCCTAAGTATATGAAATGGCCTCTAAGATAAACCATATATTGGACCATAAACATGTTAGTATAAAAATTATTGAAACCATCTTTTGCCTGTCTTATAGTTTATCTTTGTGTCTTGATGAGTTTCTCTGTATTTTCATGGAGGTTGCTACCATCCTTTTACTTCTGTGCGTGGTTCCTTGAAGTATATCCTGTATGGCTCTTCTGGCAGTGTTGAATTCCTTCAGCTTTCCCTGGTCTTGGGCAGACATTGCACATTCTTACTTCCTCAATACAGTATTGTCGGTTGCCGATTTTATTTTATAACATTGACTAGAGCAGCACAGTCTCTTCTGTAAGGGTTTTGCTGAGGAGTTTGCTGTTAAGCTGATGTGTTTTCCTTTATGTGTAACTTCATGCTTTTCTTTCACTGTCTTTAGGATTCGCTCCTTATATTTTACTTCTGACAGTTTGAAGATAATAAGCCTTGGAAAGGGTCTGTTTGGGTTAGGTCCATTTGGGAGAAATTTCAGTTTTGTGAATCTGGATGTGCATATTTCTTTCATGTTGGTTACTGCCCTTCTCCTCTCATCAGCCAGAGTTCTGTAAAATGCTCCTCCAAGGTCATACAGGCTCCGGTAAAACACAAGTTAAGCTTTCGTTAAATAATTCCTTCTGAGGGTAGAATTAACTAAGGAAAGCAATGCTACAGAGGATTTTAAAACGCTTCCTTTTACCCTTCTACTGCCAGAAACAGATTTTGTCTTTGACTTTCACTGTGAGAACCCGACAGGGATCCTGCAGTTGAACTCACAAAAGTGTGGGACTCCCAAGGTCTAGGTGCACTTGGAATTCTCATTCCTGACTCTTCCAAATGAGCCCCCAAAATTCCAGTAAAATTCCCAAACCTTTCATTGGTTTCTATAGAGGATGCTACTTGTGGGCCATCTGCTCTGCGACTTGTGAGCAATGTGATTGTTGTTTATTCTGATATGAATACCTCTATGAATACATGAGTCATGTACCTATACATTAGATGTATTTTGAAATATAAAAGATGAGAACAAGGAGACTATACAGTTCCCTGCTCAAGCAATTTTTGGAGTGCAAGACACAAGTACCCTTTAGTGAATAGCATGCACATTTTATTAATTTCCTGATCAAATGACAAGATGATTTGATATTCCTTCCTCTATGTCCCATTTTTTATATCAACTTTTACAGATCTAAAGGACAACAACTGGAAAAAACGATGATTTTGTTACACAGACCCAGTCAAATAAACTGATGTGGAGGAGCTTATTCAGCGTGCAGACCCAGTTTTTATAGTACCTACCAATGCACAATCTTATCAAATTGTTTTTCAAGCCTATAAAATGTAATCAACTAGGCAGTTTTGAGCCAAAATCTTGAACCCTGTATATTAAGCATGTCATAAGAATAGAATACAGGCTCTGGATATTTCAATTTTTTGAATAATCCAATTTTGATCATATAAATAAATAAAGATTGCCTAAGACAGAGTGTTTTTCTTTTTCTTTTACCGTTAAAGTCTTCTTTTCATCTCTGCTATCAAACTCTTAAACAATTTTGTCATTACAGACACATTAACATCAATTGAATAATAGAATGGAAGGCAACATTTTGATTTATTTTTCTCTGAAGTGAATCAAAACAGCACTTGTTTTATAGAAATAGTTGCATGGTGTTTGACTACAAAATAATATAGATGATTTTTTGCAGTTTGTAGATGGTTGGCCACTTAATTTTGAGTCATTGTTTACATATACTCTCTCTAATACACTGAGCACATTGTCATAGTAAACATTAGCATAAGTCAGTTGAGACATCAGTTCTGCCACTCACTGTCTTTGAGGCTATGAACAAATTATTTAATACCTCTCAGACTCGTTTTGCTAACCTGTGATTTAAAGACATTCATAATTACTGTATCTAATGAGCGAGTATATAACATGCACAATATTATAAAAACATGATGTATTTTATTATATTCTACATGATGCTATATATTACATTAAATATCATATAATACATAATGAACTGATATGTATAATATATATCTATATATACCTATGTAACATAGTTTTCAGTTTCAAATTTTATTTATGAAATATTAATATACAAAAATACTGTCCTATAAACACAATGATAAATAATACACACTTGTTATATATTTCTTTCTTGTGATGTGGATTTTTATTGATATGATCAATGTATATTTGGGTTTGTTTAAAAAAATAAATTGTAAACTGTTGGTTAATTTCCTGTATAATTTTCATTGTTTGTTTCATTTTGAACTTAAATTCAATCTAGTATATTTTCCATTAGAATTAATCTCTGATATCTTTCCTTTTCAAAAATTTATTTAATTTTTAATGATTTTGTTAATGTAAAGAAAAAAGATTTCATGTATTTCATAGATATAATTCTGAGAAGATAACCATACTCCTCTCCCTCCCTCAGTCCCCCCCTTCCTTCCTGTATTTTTTCTTTAAATTTTTGCAATAGCATAATTTCAATTTGCTTTTAACAAAGGGAATAAGGCACCACTAACCACACTGGTTAATAAGCAGAAATTAGAAGACCACAGTTCCACAGGAATATAGACCAGGCTCTAAAAAATAATCAAATCATAATATGTCAGTTTCAATTTTACACATTCAGATTTTTGGTACTATAAATCAACTACCACAAATCAGAAAAAAACCTTTTTTTTTGTTTTGGGATTGTCTGATTTATTTCACTAAGCATAATAGTAGCTAGTTGCATCCATTCTATTACAAAAAAACAGGATTGTATTCTTTTATGCCAGAATAGTATTCCATAGTGTACATATACCACAATTTCTTTATGCAGCCATCAGTTGATGGACATCCGGGGTGATTCCATATCTTAGCTATTGTGAATAGAGCTGCTATACACATGAATATACAAATGAACATTTCTCATGCTGATTTCGCTTCCTTTGGGTAAATTCCCAGGAATGGGGTGAGTGGGTCATATGATAGTTCCATTTTCATATAGAACAAATATTTTTATGCTCCAGAATATTAATAAGCCCTCAGGATTTATATCTAAGACAATTTAGATTATTAGTTGTAATAAACATAGGTACAAACTTGTACATGCACATGCACACAAATTTTCTGAATGTTCCCAATTATTTCTTTATCTTGGATTAAAAAATATAAGTTGTGTGTCAGTTAAACAGTAAAGATGCTGCCAGTTCTCTACCACATATGCATGCATACCCGTGTTGAAGAGCCAATTTGACTTATAAACATCCATATTTGTTCAAATCCTTCATGTTCTTCCATTCTCTGTTGTCCCTACTACTGAAGTTCACCCTGAGGTTTAAAGGGCTCATAAGAGCATGTAATAAAACCTAACGAGACCAAAAGGACTCCTGACTTGGAAATTTTATTTTATCATCAGAGTCCCTTTGGGTAACATCTATATAACTGACTATTAAAATAACTGAAGAAAGCATGTGTTCACCAGGTGTGGGAATTTTGCAGGTGTTTTACCTTTTCTTCTTGAAAGATTACTCATTTGAAAGAAAGGGAGTTCTTTCCCCAGTGGCCACCATGGCACAATCTGAAGCCGGGAATTCAATCCAGATCTCTCAAATGGATGGCAGGGGCCAAAGTACTTAGAGCATCTTCCAATGCCTTTCCAAATGCATTAGCAGGAAGGTAGCCTGGGCACGGAGTAGCCAGGATTCAACCAGTACTTCATATGGCATGCCGGCATCACAAGCCGTAACCTAACTCAATGTGCCTTGATGCTCTCTCCTAGAGCATCACTTTAAAATGCTGAATGTCACAGTAACATTTTTTAACAAATGTATGTATCAATCTATAGCTTTACCACAACCAATATAATTAATATTCAAATACCCCATAAAATGTCTTCAAACAACTTTATAATCCCTTCCTGTTTCCTCTACCACTTCTTTTTTTTAAACTTTTATTTAATGAATATAAATTTCCAAAGTACGGCTTATGGATTACAATGGCTTCCCCCCCATAACGTCCCTCCAACCCGCAACCCTCCCCTTATCCACTCCCTCTCCCCTTCCATTCACATCAAGATTCATTTTTGATTCTCTTTATATACAAAAGATCAGTTTAGCATACATTAAGTAAAGATTTCAACAGTTTGCTCCCACACAGAAACAGAAAGTGAAAAATACTGTTTGAGTACTAGGTATAGCATTAAATCTCAATGTACAGCACACTAAGGACAGAGATCCTACATGAGGAGTAAGTGCACAGTGACTCCTGTTGTTGACTTAACAAATTGACACTCTTGTTTATGGCATCAGTAATCACCCTAGGCTCTTGTCATGAGCTGCCAAGGCTATGGAAGCCCACTGAGTTCACTGATTCTGATCATATTTAGACAAGGCCATGGTCAAAGTGGAAGTTCTCTCCTCCCTTCAGAGAAAGGTACCTCCTTCTTTGATGACCCATTCTTTCCACTGGGATCTCACTCGTGGAGATCTTTCATTTAGGTTTTTTTTTTCCCCCCAGAGTGTCTTGGCTTTCCATGCCTGAAATACTCTCATGGGCATTTCAGCCGGATCTGCATGTCTTAAGGGCTGATTATGAGGCCAGAGTGCTGTTAGGACATTTGCCATTCTATGGGTCTGCTGTGTATCTCACTTCCCATGTTGGATCATTCTCTCCCTTTTTGATTCTATCAGCTAGTATTTGCAGACACTAGTCTTGTTTATGTGATCCCTTTGGTTCTTGGTCCTATCATTATGATCAATTATGAACAGAAATTGATCACTGGGACTAGTGAGATGGCATTGGTACATGCCACCTTGATGGGATTGAATTGGAATCTCCTGGTATGTTTCTAACTCTACCGTTTGAGTTAAGTCAGCTTGAGCATGTCCCGAATTGCACATCTCTTCCCTCTCTTATTCCCACTCTTATATTTAACAGTGATCACTTTTCAGTTAAGTTTCAGCACTTAAGAAGAATTGTGTATTGATTACAGTATTCAACCACAAGTATTAAGTAGAACAAACAAAAAAAATACTAAGAGGGATAACAGATTAAGCTGCTCATCAACTGTCAGGGTGAGGGCTGATCAAGTCACCATTTCTCATAGTGTTCATTTCACTTTAAGAGGTTTCCTTTTTGGTGCTCAGTTAGTTGTCACCTATCAAGGAGAACAAGTGGTATTTGTCCCTTTGGGATTGGCTTATTTCACTCAGCATAATGTTTTCCAAATTCCTAACAGGGATCACTAGCCAGAGCTATTAGGCAAGAAAAAGAAATTAAAGGGATACAAATTGGAAGGAAGAACTCCAACTATCCCTCTTTGCAGATGATATGATTCTTTATTTAGGGGACCCAAAGAACTCTATTAAGAGACTATTGGAACTCATAGAAGAGTTTGGCAAAGTAGCAGGATATAAAATCAATGCACAAAAATCAACAGCCTTTGTATACACAGGCAATGCCACGGCTGAGAAAGAACTTCTAAGATCAATCCCATTCACAATAGCTACAAAAACAATCAAATACCTTGGAATAAACTTAACCAAGGACGTTAAAGATCTCTATGATGAAAATTACAAAACCTTAAAGAAAGAAATAGAAGAGGATACCAAGAAATGGAGAAATTCCATGCTCATGGATTGGAAGAATCAATATCATCAAAATGTCCATTCTCCCAAAAGCAATTTATACATTCAATGCAATACCAATCCAGATACTGAAGACCTTCTTCTCAGATCTGGAAAAAAAGATGCTGAAATTAACTTACCTTTGTATTGATCACAACTTAATATAATCCACTGTAAAAGAAATACCTGCTTGGAACATATTAATATCAGTTTAGTACTCTACTATCTTCTAGTAATTTTAGAATTTTAATGTTTACATTTTAGTTCTAGAATCATTTTGAGTTACCTTTTTCTCATATGTGAGGTATAGATTGAAGTTTGTTTTCATCAGGACATTATATAAAATTGCTGTCAGTATACTATTTGTCTCCACCAAATTTCTTTTCATCTTTGTTGAAAATTGATTGAATATATGTGAGTATATATGTTCATGTACAGTCTATTTTATTCCACTGATCTATTCAGTGCCATATTATCTGGGTTATTGTAGCTTCATGACAATTCTTGAGGTTAGGTAGTGTATATCATGTAAATTTTAAAATCTGTTTTGGCAAAATATTTCATATAAATCAGCTTGTCATTATCATCATGCATTGCAGTTGTAATTTTGAGTTTTTATTGAAATTGTTGCAGAATTTCAAAGGTACTAAAATATTTCTAATATTAAAACCTTGAATCTATGATCACAGAAAGTCTCATTACTTTTGTCTAATTTGTGTCTGCTATATTTTTTTAGTTTTGAGTACTTAAGAGTACTTCAAAAATCTATGAAAAAATCAATACAGTTTCTTTTATGAAAATTTTAAATCCATACCTAGTTGTTAAATTATTCGCCTTTCCATGAAATTTCTGAAAACCTTTCAAGCATGTAATTCACTTTTTTAACATTTTTATCTCTAAGAATATCTTACTTCTGCAATAGTTTACTTCATTCCTTGTTTCTCATTTTAATATAAATGATAAAATTGATTTTTACTGGCTTTATATGTTCAACTAATTTGGGTTATTAGTTCCAGAAGAGTTTTTGAAGATTCACAGGATTTTCAACTGAATCGTAATGTCATCTGTGCAGAACCTTTACCTTTTTTTTTTTTCTAACCTGGATGAGTACACACGCTACCTTACTACACAAACTAGAACCTGCATTGTAACTATGAATGGGAATGGATAGAGCAAACATCTGACTTGCTGCAGTGTTAAAGGAGAAATACTGAGTTTGTGATTAATGATGCTATTATCCAGGGGTTTCTCTGAAACACCATTTTGCAGTGAAGATATTCCCTACTATTCCTAGTTTACTGGTTTACTGAGAGTGTTTATCAGAGATGGATTTGGGACTTGTCACATTTTTTTTTCCTGTGTCTATTTAATAATCATAAAGATGTTGTCCCTGTGAGTCTGTTAAAATATGATGACTTACACTAATTTCAAAGATTAGAACAATTTCATTTTTCTCGACTTTTCATGTACCTTCTTGAACATATGGATTTTAATTATAATAAATTGTCTACCACATCCACAAAATTATTTTAAAGTATGATTCTCTTGATTTTCATCTTCAATGGTGGAGATATTTCTTTCGTTTTCTCCTCATTCATGCTTTTTGAAATATCTGGTTAATATTGATTAGAACTCAGATATTTTGACTTTTTAATTCTCACATCCTGCTACCTTCTGGATATTTATGTATTCACAAGAGCATTATTATACATAAATATACATTATTGTGAATCCAAGACAAAGATAAATTTCTTAAAAGCCATTGATTTCTTCTATGGATTATTTTTCAGCTTTAGTTATATGAAACCAAAGAATTTATCAGCCTATCGCTCAGTTTTGCTATTAACAAGTCAGTGCCCTTCTTAGTAATCCATCTTATATTCTATGATCTACAGTTATCCACTACAGGTTATAAGAATGGGAAATATTCTCCAGTCTTTTGAGATCCTCAGAATTGTTTCCAGTGCTGCTTTGGATGGTAGTACTTTCCCTGGCCTCATATATTTTCTTCATTTAGATGCTGGTCAGTCCTCAAATTGGTCTTGCCAGGAATATCTGAATCAATCAATCTCTTTCTTTCTTTTCCATTTTCTAGTAGGATTTCTTGTGATTAATTATGCCTTTCCAAACTTGTTTTTTTTCTCATGAACTAGGAAGATTTCTTGGCTCCATTTTGTTTTCTTCCTACTGAACTATAGCGTAGAACCAATGCCTACGCAATATCCTGGGGGATTGTAAAATGTACCCCGTTTGCTTCCTCTTTCCCAGGTGTGGGGAGCAACTGGGAGCAACTTGGACTAGACTAAGTTACTGGAATTAAGACTTATTCTATGCATCTGCTCTCCCACAATATGGCGCTGGGAGAGGAGGAAACAGCTTCTACACAGCTGCCTCCAGTTCAACCAATAAACTGTAGGACCTGCTCCTGATTGGAGGAGAGCAGCATACTCGGCGTGTGGGTAGCAGAGTTGGGATTGGTGGAAGAGGACTATAAAGGAGGAGAGAGACAACATGCACCAGGAACATCTAAGGGGAACATCTATCTGAAGGAACACCTGTGCAGCCCCCAAGAGAGCCGGCTGGCGGTGTGCCGCTCCCCCGCGGAAGTGGGGAAAGTGGCCAGGGGGAACCACCCTTCCACAGAGGTGGAAGGTACGGTAGCCAACCCGGGAAGAACCAGCAGCAAACCCGGGGAGGGCCAAGCAGACGAAAGAACAGCGCAGGGTCCTGTGTCGTTCCTCCATGAAGACGGGGAGCGACATAATGGTGCCGGGACTCGGATAGGAAACTTAGGAGGGAAGAAACGGGAAGAAGTGGAAAATACCGGAGAGAGAGACTAGCAAAGAGCCTAGGGAAAAGCCGGACAGAAAAGGTGCCGGAAGAAGCTATCGAAAGCCTAGGCATAGACTCGGATACGGACTGTGGGAAAGAAGTTAGGATTTAAAGTGAAAGCAAGAAGAAACTTAGACTCAGATATGGACTGCAGGTTGAAAGTGAAAGTGAAACCTATAAGAAACTTAGACTTGGATACGGACTGTGGGGAGAGGCCAGGAGAAATGAGGGAGGAATATTGTTGGAAGAAAACTTAGGGAAACATACCGGGTAGAGAAAAATGTTAGGGAGGATGAAGCCGCGAGTGCAGGCTGAAGCGGAGACATAAGCTATCTTGGGATTCTTCAAGTCAGCCCAGGGAGCAAAAGGCGAAAATCTGGAACCAGAGGCAGAGACATGGGCCACCAGGTTGGAATTCGCCAGGTTAGTCCGGGGAACTTGGACTGAATACCTGTGGCGGAAACGTGAGCTGTGCTGTGTGACTCGTGGAAGCCGCCGCGTGCAGAGAGAGCACGGGGTGTGAATAGATAGGGAACGTGGGGCTAGTGCAAGGCCGTGGTGTGGGCGCGAAGGGGCGCGGAGTGCGCGTGCGAAGCCAGGAAGCCGCGCAGATGAGAGAAGCGAGGGCTGAAGCGGCTCAGAGCCGGGAAGCCTCTGAGAAGCAGCCTCGGGGTGGGCGCCAGGAAGCCGCTGGGATAAGAGAAAGAGTTTAGAAGTAAAATGAGAAAAATAGGAATGCTGGTAAATAGAAGTAAAATGGGAGAGATAGGAATGCCCGGAGATAGAGAAATAGAGAAAAATAAGGCCTCCCCTCAACATGGCAATGAGAGAGCTTGGATTCGGTCTGCCTGATTAGGGAGGTGGTGAGCACCTGCGGGCGGCTAGCAGCTTATGCGCCGCAGGTCACCGAAGACAGGCACGAATTAACATCAATAAGTCTCCCCACAATACCGCAATGAGAAGGCTTGGATTCGGTCTGCCTGATTAGTAAGGCAATAAGCACCAGTAGGCAGCTCGACCAGAGTATGAGCTGCAGGTCACCGAAGATAGGAACGAATCAACACCAATAACTCTCCCCACAATACGGCAATGAGAAGGCTTGGATTCGGTTTGCCTGATTGATAGGGCTTGTAAGCACCTGCAGGCAGTTCTAGCAGAGAAGAGCATGCGCTGCAGGGCACTGAACACAGGCACGCATCAGCGCCTAAAAACCTCCTCACAACATGGCGAAGAGAGGACCCGGATTCGGTTTGCCTGACTGGTAGGGCTTGTAAGCACCTGTGGGCAACTCTAGCAAGCAGAGCAGTGTGTGCCGCGGGGCACCGAAGACAGGCGCGTATCAACACCAAAAATAAAAAGAAAGGGGGATCTGTGGGGAGCAACTGGGAGCAACTCGGACTAGACTAAGTTACTGGAATTAAGACTTATTCTATGCATCTGCTTTCCCACAATATGGCGCTGAGAAGGGAGTAGCAACTTCTGCGCAGCTGCCTCTCGCCAGCTTGGTTGATGACCTGCAGGAGCTGATCCTGCTCCTGATTGGAGGAGAGCAGCGTACTCGGCATGTGGGTAGCAGAGTTGGGATTGGTGGAAGAGGACTATAAAGGAGGAGAGAGACAACATGCACCAGGAACATCTAAGGGGAACATCTATCTGAAGGAACACCTGTGCAGCCCCCAAGAGAGCCGGCCGGCGGTGTGCCGCTCCCCTGCGGAAGTGGGGAAAGTGGCAGGGGGAACCGCCCTTCCACGGAGGTGGAAGGTACGGTAGCCAACCCGGGAAGAACCAGCAGCAAACCCGGGGAGGGCCGAGCAGACGAAAGAACAGCGCAGGGTCCTGTGTCGTTCCTCCACGAAGACGGGGAGCAACACCCAGGAATCATTCTCCCGTACTTCCTGCTGTGTAAGGTCTGAAACCTAAAAAAATTTTGGTATTTTGCCTGGATATTTGGCTGTTTCAAGTAGAGAATAAAATTTGATCCCAATTATTTTATTTTAGTCTAAAATAGAAAATCTCTTTGTGTTTGTAGTTTTATAAATAAATCTTAGATTCATCAACTGTTGCAGCATCTTTGTGATTATGGGGAAACTGATACAGAAAAATATTGATAATGTTTCCTCTTTCCCGATCAATGATGTGCTACTTAATGCCATAAAAAATGTTATAATTATTAGATATTACAACATATTATTATTTAACCAATGCCATCAGATCAAAATAAATGTGCATATGTAAAAAATGTAAAATGCAAACAAAATATATTATGATTTTAAAATATATCAGAAAATTAATCCCTGGTAAAGGTCAATATGAAATCATTTGATACTACCAACAATTTCTTTGAAAATATAAACCCATCTAGCAGATGCCAAAATTGGAAACAACTTTGTTAAAATTTATGACAGAAAATGGAAAGAAGAAAAGTTCACTTTAATTCCACTGGGTAACATAAAAATACATTTTTGCTGTCAGATTATTTGCAAGTTATATTTAAAGATACCATCTCAGTGAATATTTATGTACTGTGAACACGACTCCTCTTCTAGTAGTCAGATATTTGTGTTCAGCTGTCATTCACAGCGGCTACTTCAAGACTTCTTGCTTTGAAAAAGTCGTTGAATGTTTTAGTGTCTCTCTTCAAGGGCATCCATTTAATGGATCACAAAGAGCACTAAGGGAAAACATACATCTATATCTATTGGTTCCAATTTTTTGAGGAAAGTTTACCTAATTACCACCTAAAATAATTTCTATTGCTATTTGTGTTTTTATTTTGGAGGTAGCATTTAATACTTTACCAGAAGAACCTGGTGGGTTTCCTATACATAATGTGTGTGAAATACAAGTTCTTCTCATTAGATTGTGAACCCCCAGGAGTCACTCATTCTCATACTTGTCCATAGTCCGTCTCTCCAGCAGTTTATCAAATTACCAAGTAAGTCTTCCTACTGGTTTATGTCTGCAATTGAATAGCTTTTGGTTAGCAAATATTGACTGTGACTCTGGATTCACCTGTATCTCCTAATACCAGGCTGGCAGTTCACCCTGCAAATTCAGTCCTCAGTTGGTCAAAAAAAGTTAACTGATTTTTACATTTGCCCACCTTTGTGCTGTCTTACAGATAGGAGTAATGGATTCCCAGTTCTTTAAATTTCAGAGATGAAAGTGGTAGCCTACAATTAGATAATTTAAGAACATATACCCACCTTTCCTATTATGAAGTAGGTAATAATTGTCAGTTATACATTTTTCTTTCAATAAAACTGAAATGTTGACAATTTTAGTAATAGTTGTAAAGTGGCTCTTCTTAAATTGGTTACATTTAGCTAATATTTTTAAGGGATATTGGTAGATGCTAATTATTAGGCTTAGGTTAGGGTTAATTATTCCCTGCTAATCTTATTACAGTTAAAAAAGGAAGACCGTTTGGCCCTATTCTGTACACAATAAACATTCATAAGATGATAAGCAGTAATTGCCTTATTCCTTCTTGGGTCAACTAGAATGAATCTGAATTGTTTGGTTTAGTTTTATTTTCTTCCATCTTTGATGCTCTAAAAGCACATTCCTTGAAAAATTCACCTGAGATATATAATAACAGACGGTAGAAGTAGAGTTAGGCTGGATAACAAGGAAGACAAAAAAAAAAAAAATTCTGGACCAGTAACTGAGCTGGGAAACTGTTATGTTATAGCAGTCTGCTTTCACTTATCAAGAAGTGGGAGGGCTCCCTTGATTCTTACTAGACTGTGTAAAAATGAGGATGCTTTAGAAAGTACTTGAAACAGAGTGAACACAACTCATTCATCCATGGGGGTCCATTTCTAACATCCATTATGCTACTACTAAAGCTCCTGATGTTGATTCAAGATGCAGATTATGGGAATGATTGATGAGGCTGCCTCTGGAGTGTAGGCTTTCTAATTATAAATGCCCACTGACCTCCCAAGGAGAAGGAATGCATCATTAGATCAACTGAATGTCCATAGAGTCTAGAAGAACATCAGTGTACATCATTATTTCATGTGCTCAATTCCAAAAATTTCCAATGTAAGTTATAAATATCATACAATTATATCTTAATTTACTTATGTTTTAAAATATTAAAATTAGATCACTAAAAACGGGTTTGGGCATCATGTTCATGGAAAATGGAATTAAAATAAAAGTTTCTTTAATGAAACATTAAAATATTTAATGCAACATCTTGAAATCTATCAATACTCATACAGAGAAAAAATGGATAATTATTTTGTCTCAATTTTGCCTCTTAAATTAAATACTGACTAGTATAAGCCTGAGAATATATATGTGGAAACCGTAGTTGTCTGCTCAGATCTTCCTTCAAAGTTTCAACAAAAGGATTTCTGAAGGTTAAGATGCTATTTCAAGAAAACAGTGTGAGGAAAGATAATTTACATTAGCCAATCAACCAGTTGCATTAAAAAATGTGATGCTTTTTTTAGTAAAAATAATAGTAGCTGATATTAATGAAGGGGTACTCTACTTATCTTAGATACTATCCCTTGACCTTTCGTTTGTGTTAGTTTATTCATTCCTCAGAATTGTCTCATTTACCAGAGACTATTGTTATTTTGTGCAAATACCACTGAAGCAGAAAGCTAAAAAGCAATGTATCTAAGCTTAAACAGACAGAAATTGATAGTATACAATTAAAATCTAGGCATTTTGCTTGTAAGACTACACAGCAGTTTCTCATTAGCTATTAGAACATATTACA
Source organism: Oryctolagus cuniculus (assembly GCF_964237555.1). Classification (NCBI taxonomy): domain Eukaryota; kingdom Metazoa; phylum Chordata; class Mammalia; order Lagomorpha; family Leporidae; genus Oryctolagus; species Oryctolagus cuniculus. Next base: position 139,855,558 of record NC_091437.1, read on the forward strand.
TGATATCAAATAGATACAGAAAATGTCAGAAGGTACCAAATCCTATAGAAACTAGGTTTTTCCTTTGCATTCATAATTATAATACATATTCATTTATGAATTTGACACAGTAAGAGATTAATAGCCACAATAAATACTGAAATAGAACAATGATAAAAATATACTAAATTAAAAAGTTATGTGAATGTTTACTTTTTTTTTTTCCCCCTCAAAGCATCTGACTGTATGTGTTAGAGTTATGGTAGACCTGGTTAGGCTACCACTTGTGACACTGGTATCCTATGTTAGAATGCAGGTTGGGGTCCTAACTACATCCTTTGGATCAAGTTCCTGCTAATGCACCTGGGAAAGCAACAGAAGGTGGTCAAATTGCATAGGCTCCACCTACCCATATGGGAAACCCAGATGAAGTTCCTGGCTTCTGGCTTTGGCCTAGCCCAGCCTTGAATATGGGCATTTGGGAAGTGAAAAAGCAGATAAAACAGACACAGACTCATTCTCTCTTGATCTCTCTCTCTCTCTTAATCTCTCTCTCTCTCTCTCTTTCTCTTTCTCATCTCTATCTCTCTCTGCCTCTCAAATAAATAAATGAATAAATCTTTAAAAATGCCTCATTTCATCGTCGTCACCTTTCTTGTGATGATGTGAGACAATACAATTCCTACAGGATGAGATGAAGTGAACTGAGCACTGTGGGCATTCGGTAATAGCTTTGAGGTACTACTTAAAAGTTCCTTGACTATAAGCCCCAGTATACTGTGACAATTGAACTGACAAACTAGATGGCAGCTAAGTGACTTAAAGTTGTGCAGCGTATCCAGCATGGGTGTTCAGAGCAAAGTGATGATTTATCTCCTGGGCAGGACAATGTCAGATTTCATAGGACTTAGATATTATGTAGTCTAAAACCCAAGAATTGTTTCTTTCTGGAATTATTTTCTCAATACTTTTGGTCCAGGTTGATCACATTAGACAGCAAAACCAGGATGAAGAGGGGACTATCATAGTCTTAACCACTACAGTATATTGTCTCTGTTATAATTTGCTGATAGGCAGACATCCTGCACCTATGACAAAGCCCATGCCAAGGAGGACACAGCCCTTGATTAAATTCTGTGCCACTGTCCTTTGTTTTTTTTTTAAATAATTTGTGAATAAGTGATGTCACATTTTCATTTGCTATTGACCCCACAGATTTTGTAGGCAATTTATACTTTTCTTATGAAACATAAGCCCAGGAATATATGAATTATTCTTCTTGCTTACTATAAAAGGGAAAATCAATGACTATTAAGAGTTTTAAGTATAAATTCAAATGCATTAGAAAGCAAATCTCTCATTAGAAACTTAGAAAATCAAGACATGGTGCTTAACAACTAAAATTGTGGGTAGAATCTAAATAATAAGTATGAATTTACTCTTCTCAGACATTAATATAAATAGGAAGATGATTTTGTTTTCAGTATCTTAAAATGGACACCATTAACTCATAATTATCATATCAAAATCTGAAGTAACTTTATGAAACTTAGCTTTTCATATATGCATGAAGAAAATATAATCTTTATAATTAATGGCTTAAAACATTTCAGAGATAAAGAAATATATAGAATTATAAACAGCATTATCATAAAATAATTAATTTTTTAGTATTTCATCACTGGATGTACTGCCTTCTTTAAAAATTTTTATTTAAGGCAGACAAATTTCATGCATTCATATATACAGGTTTAGGAGCATAATGATACTTTCCACACTTAATATTTTTCTTTACTGAATAAAAAAAAATAAGCAGAGCTGAATTCTTGGTGCAAGAGTGATAACTTTCTGAGCACATTTAACAGGGAGAGAAAAATAGCAGAGACCTGAATGTAGTTTCCACACCTCTTACAGAACTTTGAGCAGCAGTTTTGAAATAATACCTGTATTTGTTTACATTCATTCATACAGCTTTTCATCCACATAGCTTAGTAATAATGCCATTTGGGATGAATATATTTTCTTTATAAATGAAGTAAGTGCAGATTTTATGGTCAGATTATATACACAGATTACCTTGTGTTTAGTCAGCTTTTATTTGTCTTTATATGATACATCTATATATGATTACTTGGATTTTATGTTTTAATAATTCACTTATATTGAATTCCAATTTCTCAAAGTAAGAGGTAATTTTCAATAATCATATCCTTGAAATACAGAAAATCTATTGGATATAATACAATTACTCATCTCAGACATTCTTTTACATTTCAATCCTAATCATCTCAGACATTCCTTTATATCTGAAGCCCGAATTCATGTACAAATTTTACAGAATAAACTAAATTAGTCCTCATAAATATGCAAAATCACTTTCTATTTTTAAACCTTAACCAGTGTCACTAACATTCACGTGTTGTTGCGAAAAAGGGCTTAAGTCTCAAATAATTCCTTCCATGGTGTGTAGTTCAGCCAAAAATAAGTCCTGTTCAATAATAACATGAAACAGCAGTAGATATAAATCACTGAATTAAATCTTATTACAGTCTAAGTGTTTCTCCTATAATGATACCTTTTAATTCATTCTGCATAATGAAAAAATATTAAAAATAATTAAAATTATGTACAATGTCAAATCCCTTAGAATTGTTCAAGTTTCATTAATTCTGACAAGTTCCTATAACTCAGATCACAATCTTCTTTAAAAACTATATTTGGTTACCTTACCTAACATTATTCCTAATGCACACAATATTCTCTTTGGGAAAATTATTATTTAATGGCAATTCAGTAAATTATAATGTATTTAACATGTGTGCATTTATTGCAACCACTTATAATGACAAGATCATCCCACCCAAAATGATCATAAGTCCAGACTATTGTGATGAGGTAACACACACAAGAGGCTGTATAAAATTTTATTACAAAGATCATAAGGGTAAAAACCACTCTGCTCATTTTTTAACTGCACTATACCTCTTTTTATTAAAATTCCCTATGCATTGTATTTGATTGTGAAATACTTTACTTGAATGCCCAAAGGATTTTTAAAATAAATTTTCTATACGATAATAATTTGCTAGCTGCCTACTGTTCTTTGACAACTTTTTCAGATGTCAAATTTAGTGTTCCCAGTAATATTTCTTCTAGGAAAATTTTAGAGCATTGCAGTTTAAAGTATTTGTTCTCCTATATTCCTTTAGTTTCCTACTTTATGGACTGTCTTCCACATATTGATGTACTGGGGCTATCTGAACTTTTCTTCAAATCAGAGAGGGAGGAGGAAGAAGGGTGGAGCATGGGTGGTAGGGAGGGTGGGGTGGGAAGTATCTCTGCTGTGGCCCGGGAAGACAGTGGAGGATGGCCCAGGTGCTTGGGCCTCTGCACCGCCATGGGAGACCAGGAAGAACCACCTGGCTCCTGGCTTCAGATCGGCGCAGCGCCGGCTGTAGTGGCCATTTAAGGAGTGAACCAATGGAAGGAAGACCTTTCTCTCTGTCTCTCCCTCTCACTGTCTATAACTCTGTCAAATAAAAACTTTTTTAAAAATCCTGTCTTTTTTTCTTATCTTGTCCCATTATTTTGCTTCTCTCCTTCATTTTGCTTTTTGTGGCATTGATTTCAGTTTCTGTTTTTGAAATATTTTTTCCTTTGTCTTATTTTCATTTCTGAATTGTGTGAGCTCTCCTTCATATCCTCCTATTTTCTAACCACTTTTCTAAATCTCTTGAGCTTCATTCAGACCTCTCAGATTTTTGTACCCAGTTACATGCTGCTGATGATTTCCAGGTTCTGCAGTCCACAGGACATGCCAGTACTTCCCCATGTGCTTACACTACAGTTGTATAATAATTTCATCCTCTCTGCTGTTCCTTGGTGATCTGGTCATTCTTGCATATTTTGAAGTTTATTTTAATTCTTATCCCTTGTTTTTTGTTAAATTTTATTTAAGGTATACACGTTTCATGTATTTTATAAACAGACTTAGGAACACAGTGATGCTTCCCACCCTACCCTCCCTACCACCCATGCTCCAACCCTTCTTCCTCCTCCCTCTCCAATTACCACTCAATTTTTTCAAAGATCTATTTTCAGTTTACTTCTTCCTGGTTCTCTCATGTCATGCAGGGACCCAGGAAACTGAGCCACCTTCAACTGCTTTCCCAGGCCACAAGCAGAAAGCTGGATCACAAGAAGAGTAGCTAGGACATGAATCCACACCCACATGGGATGCTGGCATCACAGGCGGAGACTAAGCATACTATGCCACAGTACCAGACCCATATTTTATCATTCTGAATCTCAAAATCATTCAAAAGATTTCATTTCCACTCAAAGCTAAAGCTACACTTTTATAATGGTTATACATATTTGTTAACTTGCATCTATTATTTCTCTGATATCATATTCTCTCTATGCTTCTGTTAGCTCACTCAAATGCAGTCACACTTCTTTTGTATCCAGAATAAACAATTCATTCTGCTAAGGGATTTAAAACTTTTAAAACATTTGCTGTCAATCTCAGTAATTCATCATGATTTATTTTCAAAAGTTATTTATTCTTGCAATGCTCTACATTCACTCTACCTATATGCACATCTGTATGCAATTATTCTATAAATTTCATTAAGTATTTACTCAGAATAGTGCAAATCCATTAACAAATAAAAATGTGAAATAATGATTATGCTACTGGTGCCAGTTTGTGAGTATAGCATCCATGACCCTGTGGTTTGTTTTACTTAATCCCCAAATTAGAATGTCTTCAAATTTATCCTGCTTCCTGGCACCAAATTCAGCAAACCTCAAATGCCTCATATATCATAAACCCTCCCCTGATGTTTCATTTAGTAATTTCTAACTCCTTTAATCCCTTCACAGATTTAAAATATGTTCAGGAATATTTTAGTTACCATTTATATCCAGAATGTAAAGCTATTGGGGTATTAGTATATTGCCTTCACTGAATTTTAAGAAATAGCAAGTACTCAAATAAATAATTTAAAAAGGAACAATTTTATAAATAAGGGAACAATTAAGAGGAATCATGAATAAGGTTCAAAAAAGGCTCTTGTAGATTGAACTGTGAAAAGTGAAGTTGCTTACTCACTGAATGGCGTAATTTTGTATTTTCTATCAAGAGAAATTAGCTGGAGCAAAAACAGAACAAAAGTTTATCTAACCACAATCAGAATGGATATATTACTATTAATTAATGAAAATATTTTGGTATTAGAGATCAACAAATATAATTTCTCTGAGTTCTGAGTTCTTCTTAAAATGAAAAAAATATGTATGATTTGCATTGCTGTTTTGAAGATCTCGGAAGCATAGCATCTAGAATTATGAGAAAATACATGTTTGTTTTTATGTAAAAAAAGATGAATCCTTACATTAAAATATTATATATGAACAACACTGAAAATAATGCTCAGTCCGTACACAGTTGATCTACAACAAATGATTGTTGCATAATAAAATAATATTATTTTTAGTGCCTGGACTAAAATAAATTTAAATATAATAAGATGCACATGTTTACAAGTTTTTCAATAAGGTGCTTTAAAATTCTTAATTTCTGTGGAGGAAGAAATGACAAGTTGGGTAATAGTGATGTAAAAAAATTCTGAACTTCCACTGTGTGAAGTATCAGGCATGTCAATTTAATACTACAAAACTCACTATGTAATTTGTGTGCATGTCACACAATTTATGCCTGTAGGAAAGTACTTGTTGCCATTAACTGTACAACCTGTCAGTATTTTAGACTCTTGGGTATTTTTTACTATTCTAATGTAATGGGAGGAATTACATATTTCAGAGTGTGCATTTAGTGTCAACTATGCTCCATCTTCTGATTCAAGTCTCAAAGTTAAAAACTTGATAATCATTGTTACAATGCATAATATATGTCCAAACTCAACTTTTGTGCCCACCATACAGATATCCAGAGTTTGCACATCAAAGGGCAATGCAAATTGGAAAAATACCTTCACAAATCACACCCCTAACTACAGAAATATACAATTTTTAACAAAGTTTATTCTGCCTATGTAATATTTATTTTTTAAAAGATTTTATTTATTATGATCAATTGTGAACTGAAATTGATCACTTGGACTAGTGAGATGGCATTGGTACATGCCACCTTGATGGGATTAAATTGGAGTCCCCTGGTATGTTTCTAACTCTACCATTTGGGGCAAGTCAGCTTGAGCATGTCCCAAATTGTACATCTCTTTCAGTTCACAATTGATCATAATGAAAGGACTAAGAGTCAAAGGAAGCACATAAACAAGTCTAGTACCTGCTAATACTAACTGATAGAATAAATAAAGGGGAGAGTGATCCAACATGGGAAGTGAGATACTCAGCAGACTCATAGAATGGCGGATATCCTAAACAGCACTCTGGCCTCAGAATCAGCCCTAAAGGCATTCCGATCTGGCTGAAAAGCCCATGAGAGTATTTCAGGCATGGAAAGCCAAGACACTCTGGCAAAAACAAACAAACAAACAAACAAAAAAGACAACCAACCCTAAATGAAAGATCTCTGTGAGTGAGTTCCCAGTGGAAAGAACAGGTCATCAAAGAAGGAGGTACCTTTCTCTGAAGGGAGGAGAGAACCTCCACTTTGACTATGACCTTGTCTAAACAAGATAAGAGTCGGTGAACTCAAAAAGCTTCCATAGCCTTGGAAACTCATGACTGGTGCATAGGGAGATTACTGATGCCATAAACAAGAGTGTCAATTTGTAAAGTACAACAGGAGTCACTGTGCACTTACTCCTCATGTAGGATCTCTGTCCTTAATGTGCTGTACATTGAGACTTAATGCTATAACGAGTACTCAAACAGTATATTTCGCTTTGTGTTTCTATGGGGGTGCAAACTGTTGAAATCTTTACTTAATGTATACTAAACTGATCTTCTGTAAAAAAAAAAAAAAAAAAAAAAAAAAGAAGAAATTAGCAATTCCCAACTTGACTCTCACTGGGATTAAACATGACAATAGGTCTGATCTGATTTCATCATCATTTAAAAAATCATCTATTATTTTTCACTTTATGTTTGTGTGGGAGCAAACTGTTGAAATCTTTATTTAATATATGCTAAACTGATCTTCTGTATATAAAGAGAATCGAAAATGAATCTTGATGTGAATGGAAGGGGAGAGGGAGTGGGAAAGGGGAGGGATGCGGGTGGGAGAGATGATATGGGGGGGAAGCCATTGTATCCATAAGCCATACTTTGGAAATTTATATTCATTAAATAAAAGTTAAAAAAAAAAGATTTTATTTATTTATTTGAGAGGTAGAGTTATAGATAGTGAGAAGAAGAGAGAGCAAGGTCGTCCTTCATTGGTTCACTCCCCTGCTGGCCACAACAGCTTGAAGCTGCACTGATCTGAAGCCAGGAGCCAGGAGCTTCCTTTGGGTCTTCCCACGCAGGTGTAGGGGCCCAAGCATTTGGGCCATCTTCTGCTTTCCCAGGCCATAGCAGAGAGCTGGGTTGGAGGAGGAGCAGCCGGGACTAGAACTGGCTCCATATGGGATGCCGGCACTGCAGGTGGAGGATTAACCTACTGCGCCATGGCTCCAGACCCTATCTACTATTTAGTAATGTGTTATGCCCAAGTTAATTGTGATGGCTTTACACAATGACATTCCACTCAGAATTTGCCATGGAAAATGGTGAAATAAGATAACCACCCAGGAACGTCTTTCTTCATGTGTTTGAGACTACTTCTATCAGATATTTATATTTGTTTATATTTATATTTATATCCCCATACTATTTACTGGTAACATGAAGTACTCCTGGAATTGTTTTGATATAAAATTATAACTAAACAAGATTGCAATTGAAAAGCTTATTTGACTTTAAATGAAGGATTTTTGTGTTTTTTATTTTACCAACACCCCATCTATTGTGGCATTAAATATCTTGATTCATAGTAGTAAAGTTTCCTCAGGAGGCTTAAAATTCTTGAAAACCATGATCTAGATCCTATGTGAGTTGTTTAATATAGAAAGTGAGATTAAATCAAAGCTTTGCTCAACTCTATATAGATTTTATATATATAGCTTCTGTCTTATCTGTAAATCTTGCCATTTTGTCGTAAAGTAAATTGAATTGATTTGTCCTGTCTGGCTTTACCCAAAGCCATTTAGTTCTTGTCTAGATTCTTGAGCTCTACTAGATAATCATAAACTTCTCATATATTTAATGTCAAAAATGTTAATCATTATCTCATCAGTGTTTTGCAGCTCATATTTGCTCACTTATGATGTGCTGTGACAGCTATGTCATAATTTTTATCCCCATAGCCATTTTGTGCAAGGACTGCAGTGCAATGACTAGTTCCCATTCATATTTATAACAACAATGTAAAGCATCAAGTTCTCCAAGCAGTAAATGCATCCTAACTGTTGATTGGTTATTATTGGTTCATCTGTGATTTTTAGCGTTTTTGTTTTGTGGGAAGAAATTTTACTTGCTTTTCCAGTCTCATAGTGAATGAGGAAAAGCTTGAAGCATTTCCACCAACATCTGGAACCAGAGAAGGAAGTTCACTCTCACCACGTTTATTAAATATAATTCCAGAATTCTTAGAGTCATTAACAAAGACATAGTCATTAAGGGGATACAAATTGGAAATGAGGAAGTTGAATTATCTCTGTTTGCATATAACATGACTTTTTATCTAAGGAATTCAAAAGACCTACAATGAAACAACCGGAAATGTGAAGATAAAATTTGTCAAAGTTGCAGGATAACAAAATCAACACACAAAAATCAGTAGGAGAAGACAAAAAAATGGAAAAATCTTCCATGTTATGGTTTACAAGATTCATATTATCAAAATTTCCATGCTACCCAAATAATTTATAATGCAGTGTCCATTAAAATTTTGATGACATTCTTCACAAAACTAAAAATAATAATTCTCTAATTCATATGAAAACACAAAAGACCCCAAATATCCAAAGCAATTTTAAACAACAGAAACAAAGCTGGAGGTATCCCAATATCTGATTTCTAGGCCACATGGGCACTTGTTCAAGTCTCAGCTGTTCCACTGCCGATCCAGCACCCTAATAATGTGCCTAGTAAAGCAGTGGAAGATAGCCTCAGTGCTTGGGCCCCTGCACCATGTGGGAGACCTGAAAGAAGCTCCAGGATTCTGGCTTCCACCCAGCCCAGCCCATGTAATGTCATTGTAGAAAGAGAATTAACCAGTGGATGGAAGATCTCTTTCTGTCTATGTCTCGCTCTCTGTGCAACTCTGCCTTACAAGTCAATAAATACATCTTAGAAAAATAAAGAACTGAATTTAGTATTTGATAATTGTGGAACCAATAATATTGATTGTTTAATTGTCGATAATTTATATCTAAGATTTTCTTTGCCTGAAGTAAGCATAATTTCTTTTGGGCTTAATTGTCAAAAGTGTTGTTTTAATGCTTCTCTATTAAAATTAAAAATATATACTTGTAAAATTGATTTATGCTTGAGACAATATATTTTAGCATGAGAAAATATTTTTAAATTGACTGATTATAACACTTTGTCTTTTATGAGTATTACTGATAAAGCATTGGCAAGGTTTTATGTAATTTTTTTTTCCTTTTACATAAGAAACTTGTATAAGGAGTAATTTTAAATAAGAAATGTTAAGCATGGACTTGTAAACTGTCATGTGACTTAAAAACAAGTCTATTTTCCCATATGCCCAATGAGGGGTCCTCCATCTGCTGTCCACATGTGATTAGTCATGGTTTTCACTGCTAAGTAAGTTGAAAATAGATTCGATATATTTTATTTAAATACTATTGTTTATATTCTATTATGTGGCATTTCATTTTTATTGTTCAATGTCATGGCATTTAGCTTAGTCACCAAAATTGCTTGTTCCAATTGATAAATATCCCGTCTGATTCCAGCTTTTGTATTCATCAGTGTTGTTCCGTTTGAGATGCTGTCTTTCGTCACTGTATACAGATTATACATCTTTTGGTCACCTTCCTTGTTATCCATGAGATTTATCATTTTGTTGCTTCTTTATTTTCCATTGCAGTTCTTGATAGTTTATTTTCCTCTAGCCTTCCACTCATCTCAGATGTGTGCTCATGAATCTGCATTCTAATTAAAGCTATGTATTGATTTACTCTTAGTTTCATTCAGAAGCATATCACTCAAAGGGTGAGTGGGTAGGTCTGTGACAGTTCTGGGAGTATGTGATGAAATGTGTTTCTCCTTTAAGTGTTCTCAAGTATAGAATTTTTTATATTAGTATTCTGTATGACAAACTATAGAATATATAAACTCATAAAAATAAATTTAACATTAAATAAATAAATACAAATAAAGCCCAATAATATCTTACTCACACTTCATTTATTTTGCTTACTATACATTCGTTTTTAAAAATAATCCTGGAGTGAAATTCTTCTTGAATCTTTTTGTTTTGTCAAATAATGATTAGTCTTAATATTGATGAGAATCAGGAATAGAAATTAGAATTATTTTTTGTTTTTATTATTCCAGAGTGGTTATATTTGCTTTCAATTCAAGGATGTTAAATGTTATGATTTAATTATAAACAATGTACTTAGAATGGATTTTTCTCATCTTAAAGTAATAAAAGTGATTCCAGGCATAGAGCTTTCTGCTGTGTGTGTGTGTGTGCGTGTACTGAGGAGAGGTTACAGGTAGCAATGTGATTAAGGATATAGAATCACAGATTTCCTTTATAGTTGTACACAATATTTACAACTGAGGATGAAATATTTCAAAACTATTCTGAAATTTAAATTTGGGTGCTGCTCTTTGTTATCTTAGTTATAATTTCCCTAAAATTGTGAAAGATACATCAGAATATATGCTGAGTACCAAATTCCAGAATTCAAACAGGCAAATGGATACTAACAGGTTTCAGTAGCCAATAATAGGACTCTATATGTACATATGTATGGTGTATTAGGTGAATTATGGTATGTGCATCCAACTTATATGGTAATGAGAACAAATGAGTAAATTAAGCATGAAGCAAAAATAACCTGCTGCATGAATGAAAAAAAAAAGACTTGTTAATTTGGGATTGGGAGAGAATTCTAAATTTGGGGATATGCAGGTCAAAATGTATGTTTAGAAGAATGAATTGGTAAGCAAAAAATATTTTTTAGAAGGAGGATAAAGATAAGTTGAAGTTGAAGAAATGAGCTCTTTATATATAAGATTTGGAATCAATATTATATTAATTGCAAACATAATGTCAATGGAATAAGAAACATTAAAGTAAAATCTAGAAAGAGGTTCAAGGATTTCAAAATATGAACTGAAACTATTCCCTTCTTATGTAGCCTCTCATCTCACAAGCCCCCCCAACTTCATTTCTTCAGACCAGTGTTCTTTATTCCAAAATATATTTTGCTCATTCTCAACTCTAAAATATGCTCCAGTATTTTCCCTCCTGTCTTTTCCACATTCTTAAATTCAGTCCTCACTTGAAGTCCCATCTCTTCCACCTTGTTAAAATGCTTTGGTCCAGAGTGGTAAATTCCCCCTGTAAACCGCTAGAATATATCCACTCTAAATTCAGTCAATAACCAACACAATGATACGATTTTTAGAAGAAAAATTATTTCCATTCCTTGCAGTATTGTTTTTGTGTGTATGTGATGAATACAGGGAAGGTGTGGAAGTAACATTACATTGATTGCCTGGAGATAAACGATAGGAAGTTAAGCTAGTGCATGACTATTTTTTTTCTTTGTATTGGATACTGGATGGCTCAGAATGGAAATTTTCCTCAAGCCACACCTCAACACACACACGCACACACACACTTACAGTGTATAAAGGAACTTCAAGAAGTTCAATAGAGGATGGATTTATCACATCAGTTAAGATATTGCTTGGGATTCCTGTATACCATATGAGTGCCTAATTTGAGTCCCAGCTCGCTCCACTTTCGATCCAGTTTTCTTCTTTTTTTTTTCACCTTATGAGACAACTGTTGGTGAATCAAGTACGTGGATCTCTGCTGATCAGCAGAGAGGCCCAGACTGGGTTTCAGTCTTCTGGTTTCAGCCTAGCATGGTCCTAGATGTTGTGGAGAGTTGGGGAGGGAACCTATGAATGGAACAACTCTCTCTTGGGGTCTCTCGCTCTCTCTTGCTCTTTCAAATAAAATAAATAGATAACAAAAATTCATGAAAAACAAAATTAAAAATACATTTTGGTCAAACATTTTTGAAATACATGCACAGTTTTATCATAATATGTATTTACATTAATTTTTAATGATTTATTTTTCTTTATTTGAGAGACAGAGTTACAGAGAGATGGAGAGTCAGAGAGAGATGTCTTCCATCTGCTGGTTCACACCCCAAATGGCTGCAATAGCCAGAGCTGGACCATTCTGAAGCCAGGAGCTAGTAGCTTCCTCCTAATCTTCCATGCTGATGTATGAATCCAAGCACTTGGGACATCTTCTGTTGTTTTCCCAGGCCTTCAATAAGGAGGTGGATTGAAAGTGGAGCAGCATGGACTCAAGCCAGCATCCATATGGGATACCAGAGCCACAGGTGGAGGCTTAACCTATTACACTACAGCACCAGCCCACATGTCTTTTAATTTTTGATGACCTCTCTTATGTGTCTATGTATCTGTGTGTAAAATTACAAATATAGTGTAAGATATGTTCAAAGCAAACCCTTACCTTGACACAATAATGGCTTTGAGAGAAATACTGTTTTGATTTACTATATTCATTTAAATATCCCCACAGCAAGTAATCTGCAATAATATGCTTCTGTTCTTCACTTCATTAATACATATATATATATGTTTAACCATATTGATTATATATTACATTGGGTGCAGCAAGCATTTCAATGGGAATTGACAGTTTGTAGTAATTTTGTAAATTTTTTTCTGATCAGAATTCGTATCTGTTCACTCAACTGTTCACAAGGATAAACTATCTTATGCTGTTTTGTTAGGCAAAAATGTGACCATCTATAACACTGTGCAGGCTTTAATTTCTTCCTGGACTTCCACTTTTTGCACTGCTCCCTTAATTAAAACCAAGTTGTAATTCCTACCTTTTTACTCCCCTTTATTTAAAATTCTCCAAGCAGTTTTTTCATTTCTGCTTTAAACATCTTCTGTTGTAGCCATATGACATAATTTTTTTATCCTCTTTAAAGAGTATTTTTGACCTAAAGCTCTCTTTGTTTTCTGAGCCTTCTGTTATCACCTTTTTTCATCAAAACAAAAACTACTCACCTCTATATATGTACATTTCTAAAATTTTCCTATTCCATTTCCTATTTCCTGAAATAAGTGTCTACTCATTACATTATCTTCCTATCATATTAATGTGTCTTTATTTTTATCTATATCCTCTATTGAAGAGGCAGAGAAAGAGAAACAGAGAGATAAACCTCTTATACATTGGTTCGTCTCCCAAATGCCTACAGCAATTTTGACTGCATCAGGCTTAAGTAGGAGCTGGAAACTCAACCTGGGCCTCCTACATGGGTATCAGGGACCCTACTGCTAGAGCCATCACATACTGACTCCCAAACGGCACATTATCAGGAAGCTGGAAAAGAGGGCAGAGCTTGACCCTGAACTCAGGCAATGTGATATGGGTTATGGAGATTCCAAAATTTGTCTTAACACTTAGCTCCAACTAGGAAACTTCTTTTCAGGATTAATCTATATAGGGTTTATCTGAATGTTATGTAATATCAAAAAGTGTGAATACAACAGAATATCAAAAACTATGAATACAACATAATATTGAAAATCTAAATACATTAAATATATAATAAGAATTATACAGAAAGACTAAAGAATAATGACGTTTCGGAATGGCAAAGCATCACAATAGGAATACACATGTTATAGTAAACCACAAGCATAATCAAAGAGATTCAAGAAAAGGAAAGTTTTTAAAGGAGAAAACGAAGAGGATTACAAGCATATGCTAAAACAATGTTTGTCCCCAGTGATTAATAACCAGGGTAACATCAGTCTGAGACTGCAGTTCCTGGGCAGGTGCCTTTGTAGAAGTGCTTTTGGGGTGATGGTGTTTTCTCTAAGCAATTCCTTTTGATTCTAACAACCTTCACATTTATTTCACACTGTACCAAAAAGAATGATTTTTTTCATCTGGAAAGAACATAAGCTACAGTGCAGCATGTTTTCTACTAGTTTTTATATTTTCTTTTTGGAATAGCTTATATCATATTCTTTATTAAATCACTAAGGTTTTTTACATGTATTTAAAAAGAAACATGTAAATATGACATGATTATAAATGTTATAGTTTTATACAATTTGAATTTAAGAAACATATGGATGAACTGCACAATACCATATTGCCAGATTGCATAATGCAAGCAATGCAAACTTTTCTCTCTGCTTCAGTGTCATTCTTACTTAATACATCATTGTCTTTAACATAAAATATACTATTATTCTACCACTCCTAAAATGCTCACTTTACTCCTCTGCTACTCATGTCATAATCCCAAATTTCTTTTTACATTCACAGTAAACTTTTGACACATTGTGTCAATTCATTATGTCTAATTGTTCTTCCCTGTGTACTCAGTTAATCAGATTTACACACCTCTCAGTTCATAAAAACTGTCCTCACAAAAGCAGCAGTGACCTTCCTCGATATAATCAATTCCAACTTCTTGTCTTGTTTTACCTTTCAGCATAGTTGCCACAATTGATCCCTTCTCAATCATGAAAATATTTTCTTCGTTTGGCTTCAGCACTCTGAATATTTCTGGCTTTGCTCCTACTCAACTGAGTTTCCTTTTGAGTCTTTTATGTGTGGCTCTCATCACAACCCAAAAGATATCTTCTATTGTCGAGATGAAAAAGATCTCAGATTTTGATATTTTCTGTCTCTATTGAGTCACTATTTTAAATAGTTCCTATATTCTGAAGACTTCCTAAGTGTAGACTGAATCCCTCAAAATTTGCAATCTATATTCAAGTAGCAACTAAACAGCACCAAATCTACCATCTCTAAAACCACATTTCTGAATCTTTCCTATTATTTTCCCTTTCACAACAAATAACACCACTTGTCTAGATGACCAACACATTACAGTAACATTTAACTCTCCTAGCAAAAACTGACAAGCCATAAATAAAGCTTATTTCATCATTGCTTTATTTCTTTGCTATGATATGATATTTCTATGCTGTGACATGAGTCTGAACTCTAGCCAAGGGAATGCAAATAAAAGTTTTGTCCATCAACTTTAGGTTTGATACAAAAAAAAAAAAAATCCCAGGAATTATCTTCTCTCCCTTCCCTCAGTGTCACAACTGTGCAAAGTAGCAGTCTGCACAGCTTCTATCCCTAAGATTCTAAGTAGAACATCCTCATCACATTTCACATGAATCTATTCTCTCGGTATGATTTCTTTTTTAAATTTAGTATCAACATCCACTTTGTTAATTTATGAAGATTTTCAGTTTTAGGTAATTAGCAATTATTGGGAGGAATTCTCCATTAGTCTCTTCTGTTTTTGAACTTCTTGTGAGCCCAGACATTGACAAACTTGTTCTATACTACCTACTCCAAATTGTTCATTTAAAAAATCAACTAAGAAGATAGAGATAATATCTCTTTGATATGCCAATATGTTTTTTTTGTCCAGTTTCATAAAGACAATGTCTCCTTTAGGAACAAAGGTTGTGCAAGGCTATTTTCACCTCATTAAAATAGATAATAATAATCAATTGTATTTCCTTTTAGGGATCTTCAGTTATGATGTATACCTATTTTGCATGAAGCATCATTTGGGACCATCTGAATACCTTTGTGGAATTGGCAAAGATGGGAAATCTTGCTGTTTGTTTTGTGGTGAGTAATGAAACCCTTTATCTCTTATCCAGGAATTTCAAACATTTCAGAAGCACAAGGTAGGTAATCCATTTTGACTAAAATTTACCCAAGGAAGGTAGATTGACTTCTTTAACCTGTTTTGTTCATTGCTATATCATCTCTGATTAGAAAACCTAACTATATGTTATAGTTATAAATTATGATGGTGATTTTTTTTTTTTTTTTGGCTAATACTGAACTGGTTCAAATGACATAGTATTATATGTTTCTGATTAGTAAAGTCTCTATTTGATTTTTTTTCTATTTCTAAGTATTGCTTACATATTCAAAGCTAAATGTAGATTTATTTTGTAATGTTATATAAAGAGATCTCTTGGGATTTTATTTGGAAGAGAATTTAAACCATATGAATTTTGGCTGGTGCCGTGGCTCAATAGGCTAACCCTCCGCCTTGCGGCGCTGGCACAATGGGTTCTAGTCCCGGTCGGGGCGCCAGATTCTGTCCCGGTTGCCCTTCTTCCAGGCCAGCTCTCTGCTATGGCCCGGGAGTGCAGTGGAGGATGGCCCAAGTTCTTGGGCCCTTCACCCCATGGGAGACCAGGAGAAGCACCTGGCTCCTGGCTTCGGATCAGCGCATTGCGCCGGCCCCAGCGCGCTGGCCGCGGAGGCCATTGGAGGGTGAACCAACGGCAAAGGAAGACCTTTTTCTCTGTCTCTCTCTCACTGTCCACTATGCCTGTCAAAAATAAATAAATAAATAAATAAATAAATAAATAAACCATATGAATTTCAAATCTATTGGGTTGTTATTATGCACTAGGTTGCATATATTTTAAGGAAATTATGTTTTTCCTTCAATGCTTTGTTTAAAATTGGATTTTCACTCACAAAGAAAGAGATTTGATTTGAGCAAAGGCATAAGGAGTTAGTGCGTTGGAATACTGTCTATCTGGAAATTAGTGGGATTTCCTCATGTATTATTTAGCATGTTACCTAAACAATTTACGAGGCTTCTTTCTCTAGTTGTGGCTTTCCTCATAATATTTTGAAATGAATTTAATTAAAAAAACAAGCAGTCTAATTCTATTTCACAGTAGAAATAGCATATAAAGTCATTTTATTTTTATGTCTTGCCAGTCTTAGTGCTATATATTTGTAAAACCAAATATCTAGTTTATCAAATATCACTTAGTTTTGTCCTCTGAAATATGTGTTTTAATGTAGTTTATCCTAAATTTGCTTAATGCAAAAGCTACAAACTGTGGGAAAAAAAGGGAAATTGTACAAATTAACTTTTGTGTCAAAATCTATATACCTTATATTGGTACTTGATAAAAATGAGTATATTCTTTTTGTGTGATGCCTGCAGCATTTTATCTGGCATGTAATATTAAATAATATTATCAAATAAGACTTACATAATGATAGAGAATATATAAACAATTTCAAGTACATAATTTATTTTCATTTTCACCATTATATTTAGCAGTTTATTTCATCTTTCTTCTACCTAGGAGGCAGAAGTATTAAAAATTATATCACCTTGAAAAGGGAGCTTAAATTTCTCAGAGCCTGAGGCTGAAATTTTTACCTTTAATATAATACCTCTAATGCTTTTTTAAAAAAGATTTATTTATTTATTTGAAAGTCAGAGAAACACAAAGAGAGGAGAGGCAGAGAGAGAGAGAGGTCTTTCATCCGATGGTTCACTCCCCAGATGGCCACAAAGGCCGGAGCTGGGCTGATTGGAAGCCAGAAGCCAGGAGCTTCTTTCAGGTCTCCCACATGGGTGAAGGGGCCCAAGGACTTGGGCCATCCTCTAGTGCTTTCCCAGGCCACAGCAGAGAGCTGGAAAGGAAGAGGAGCAGCCAGGACTAGAACCAGCGCCCATATGGGATGCCAGTGCTTCAGGCTAGGGCGTTAACCCACTGTGCCACAGCACCGCCCCCTAATGCTTTTATAGATAATTTATATTGAAACAAAAAGATAAAACGCTAATTTAATTATGAGATGAATTTTTTCATGCTGACTTTAAGATATCTAAATGTAGAACTTTTAATGTTTCTGCTATTATCAATCTAGACAACTTGAACACTAAGTTTAATTTATTACTGTGATGTTGGTAAATATGTATGGAGCATGAGGGTTTTTAATTTTCATTATTAATTCTGAATTATACTTGTTAATTATAAGAAAAATGTATCATAAAGAAATCTTGAAGCTTTTTTAAGTGGTAACTATATTTCAAGTCTATTTTTGTATTGAATTTTTGTAAACACTGACAAATTCAAAGTTTATTAAGTAGAAGTTATTATTTTAGCTAAATTTTAAGATGTATCCTTGTGGTAAAGTCTTCACAACACTTAAAGTAGCTATGTAAGTAAAGCCTTTGCTTTTATGTGCTGCATTGTAAATAATCTCAATATATTTGACCCTACCATGAATTTCTGCGCCACTGAACGATCAGAAGCAGACTGTGTCTTCCTAGAAAGTTATCTTTAACTATAAGTTGTGGACTTCATTTTGAGCTCCTTGTTCTCTTAAGAGTTGCTTTGTTTTCTATTTTATGTATTATAATAGATATGTGCAAAAAAGGTTATATTCAACTGAATCTTATTTTCAAGAGATAAATTCATACCATTAACTCATTAATAAACAATTTGATTAGACCCAGAAAAAACCTGAAAAATGTTATGTGAATCACCACAAATATTTTACAGGAATATTCATAAAATGCAAAGGTATCTGTTTTAGAAAACTGAAATGCCTTTATTAATATAAATAATACTGCAGTGAATATAAACAAATGAGCTACTCCTAAGTAGCTTTAGTATATTTTGTATCTTTTACAAATATTTTATTTCTATTACTAACTTTTACCAATATTTATATCTTTTATTTATAATAGAGGTAAAATAATAATCTTTAGCTATTGTGAAAAATGATGATGGTAAAGAATGAGTGAAAAATTCACTAGCGTTAATATATTTTTTACTGCTGGTACAATTTACCTCTCTGTGACAAAATAGAGCAAGACAATTGTCTTTTCCACATTTTTAATCTTCAGATATTTGCATATAATTATTTAATTTTCCCACAGGCCCATTCTTTTTAATCAACACTTTCTCATCACCTTCAACTTTGCCTCTATGGCAAACTTAATTTCTAATTTAAAGTGTTGCATATGTATGTGTATAGATTAAAATGTGCATATGATCATCTACTCAAATGCAGTCTATAAAATAAGAAAAGTTTGAGAAAAACAGTTTTCAAAAATGAAAAATGACGCCGTGTGTATCATTTTTGGCATAACAAGGGGATTCTCTACCTTTTGAAAAACTAACATAAATGAAAACTGAATTTGCTATCTTCAAAAATATTCTGAGAACAAATATGAATGATATGAAATGCTGAGTCATAGAAATTTTTGTTGGAACAGCAAAAGTAAAATATGTAATAATTTTTGCTGGATTAATTAACCCTTTATGTTCTTAATGCAATTATTTCAGCTATCTTAATTTTTTGCCATTGAAGCTATTGCTTAACCCTAGTTTTAACTTTATGCAAATTATATGACAGGTAATGCAGTTAAATTCACAGTAGGCTATAGTATCTAATTTCAGTAATATGTGTAGTAGAGGCACAATAACCCAGGGCTGATATTATACTTGTGTATTATCACATTCATTGTTTTTTAACATTTTACCCTTTAGCTACCTTTTAGTAAATGTTGTAGTATATTAGGAATCCACGTTATTGCTTCTCAGTCTTTTGGCTAGGATCAAGTGTGGGAATCGATGTTAACTCTCTCCTAAATGGTCATTCATTATTTGAAACTACATTGTGTTTGGTATGGATCACATTCCCCATAGCCACTGATTAATCACCATTAGTACTATCATTAGAATTTCCATCGAGACTGCATTTACCATTATTCTTTCATTTTAATAGTATTTTTTCAGTATCACCCTCTGTCTTTAAATGATTTTTAAATTGAATTTGTATGTTTCATTGATGAAAATTGCCTCTTTGGATATTTTTTGGATATTTTAACACTTTATTTGCAAACTTCATAAAAGCAAATGCTTCATGGTTCCATCCACATCCCTCAGAGACTTTGCCACAGGAGTCCCCCAGAGTTCTCTCTCTCTCTCTCTCTCTCTCTCTCTCTCTCTCTCTCGGTGTTAAGGAGGTACCTTAGGCTACCAGCATCCACTCTATTTGTATGCTTTGCACAATGATAAGGAATTCATGTTGCAAGTTGCAGATTAAAACTAAAGTGAAGGAAGTGAATATTAATACTCCAGGGCACTTGTTGTTAATTGTTACATCTCTAAATATGGCCTGTGCTTTCTTCAGAGTATCCCTATCCGATTGAAAGGGAATGGAATGATGTTTCATGTTTAGTGGTCAGAAGAGGACTTTGGAAAGTGGTTATGTTCCAATGAATCAGATCTAAAATGACGGGATGAACCTACACATTTTGAAGATCAGCAGTAAAATCATCCCAACTGAACAGACAGCAGACACTAGGGCTCTAAAACAAAGGAATTTTGCCAGAGAAAACATGTACAAAAAATTTAGGAAAGTGTGAGTAAAAAGAAAAAAAAAAGAAATTTAAAAACTAGAATGAGAGATAATGTCATTTATTAGAAACTTAAAAATCATATTGAAAACTTCTTTGTGTGTGGTAGGAAGACAGGTTAGACAGGTTATTTGAGACAAATACCTTGATCTGACATAAATGGGAATATATTCTGATCTTTCATGGATATATGGGTCTAACCTGGTGTCATAGATTTGGTTCCCTGGAAACAAAATAAGGGAAGTGGGATTAGGAAGAGGAGAAATTAAACTGTGATACAATTACAACAAAGGCCTCAGATACTGCCACATGAAGCTCAGGAATTGACACTCTGGAGCTATCCCAAAGTGAATCAAGAGTGCTTAGGCCTTTGTACCCTGAATTCAGACAGTCACTGGGATTCAAACTGCCCCCAAGAGAACCTTTGGCTAAAGGCAAGGCTAAGAGAGGGACACAGCTGTAAGCCATCAACAGCCAACATTCTCAGCAGCTGGGGAAAATGAGCACTTTAGTTCAAAGGGGAATCCTGGCGGCACAGGAGAACACATATTCTGTGCATGAAAAGAATGGAGACAGAGAGAGGTCCAGCACTCTAGGCAGGAGTGTGATGTAACTGGCAGGGATAGTATCAGTGAAGTGGAGGGAAGTGTTAGATGTTAGATATATTTGAAGCAGATTCTAATTTGCTGATAGAGTTGATGGGTACAATAGGGAAAAGAACAAGAAAATTTTCTAGGTTTCCATTTTTGAAATATTGAATATATGGTTATTTAAGATAGCAATGTGAAAAATGACCTAAATATAATTGATGTGATTATTCTGCAACTTATTGCAATTGAGATGTCCATTATATATTCAATGTCAAGTACACACATGCATTATACATATCTAGAATTTATATAAATGGTTATAGATACGAATATGAGAGCCACCACATACAAATGGCATTTAAAATTATGGAGCTAAATAAAATTACCTATGGCAAGGTCTGTTGAGCTTTCTTGATCCACAGTAAAAGCACTTTACTTCTTAAGCAATATTGTTTCAAAAACAATGAAATACAAGTTTCACAGAATTGCTTATACTGATTATACAGAATTGGATATTTGAAAAGATTCCCAGGATTCTGCAGACCACACATGTATTAAGTCTTTATTAATACAACAAGAGAAAGAATGTGCAGGTAACGATTGGTAATAAAATAAAATAAAAATATTTTTAGACATAGATTCTCATTTTTTCTAAGTTGAAAAGAAGTTATCTTGACTTTATTTTATGAAACACATGGATATACACACAGAATCTTTGTTTTAGTGTAGTCTGGAAAATTTTCTAGTAGGATCTATTAGAGCTCACTGAACCAATTGATCGGTGTATAAAAATTTAATTACATAAAATATTAATTAGGTGTAAGGTACCGATTTACATATTGGTAAATAATATAAATAAGGTTGCCCTAGAAATTTAATTGAGCTGTTGATTCTTAGATAGCACTCTATATGTTATTACCTATTTAAACTTAATCTTACGTTGACTAAGAAACAGTACAAGATTTGGGACATCGTCAGAGATAACCAATGAGCTCTCCCAGTCTACCTATAAGAAAACCTATTTTCAACACATTTAATTGTGTGAGATATTAACCAACAACTTCAGTAACGTTCTGTTGTATTTTTTTGAAAGCAAAATTTGTTCATGACCCACTAAAAGGGTTTTATGACTGTTTGGTTTAGGCCACATTTTGTAAAAAGCCTTTATATAGGGAATAAGTTTAGAGGGAGGGTTTAGGGAATATTGAAGGGAACATAGGACTGGGTACCTGGAAACACCAACAGTTGACAGATGTAAAGATGAGGAACAGTGGCTTGCAAAAAAAAATGTCTTGATGATAATTGAATGGGCATCTGTTAGAAGTGGATTGAAGGGAGAACCATAGATGAGAAATCAAAGATAAGAAAAAGGGAATTTTAAAATGTATTTTCCATAAAGAGCAGCAAAAAGTGGGACAATAGCTCAGTAGGATCATAGGGTCGAGGGAGTGTTTTGTATGTGTTACATTTCAATGTGCTTATATGACAACAATAAAAAGGAAAATGTGATTATTTAAGATATAGCAGAGATATTACAGGAAAGAACTAGAGAAGGCAAGAGAGGGTATTGCCCAGTGAACAATGGGAGGGTTTTTATCCCATGTAGAATTTAAGGCCCTGTATGCATTTAAATACAAATCAGAAAGAGTGTTTGGCAACAAATTGAAAACATTAGTATAATGGATTGTGTGAAAGTGAGAGAATTCTATTCTGATGCCAAATTCCACAGGTGTATTTATGCTATGATAAAAAGATAGGAAACATTATATGTAAAGATTGAGGTAAGTAGAAAAATACTTATTTGTGGGAAAATACTTATTGAGAGAAAATTAGTAGAGGAATATAGTTGGTTTACTGATATTAACAAAGTCCACAAAAAACTTAGACTGACACCAAATGGCTCTGTGCTTTTCTGTAACCATTTCCAGTTCTATAGTTGATGCCAAAGAGTTAGTCTAAAGCTGATTATAACTATTGTTTAGCTTTTTTTTTTTTTTTGGAAGTGTTGTGAAAGAAAAGCAAGAATTAATGATATAGAGGAAAATTAGTAGTCTTTTCTAATATTTGGAGGAAAATAAATGAGTAAGGAAGCAAAAGAAGGTAGTGATTCAAAATAACAAAGGTGCAAATGAGATTGAATAATATGCAGAACAGAGATTTTGTAGGATATGAGCTATACTTCAAATATGATCTTATCAATTACACCTCCACAAATCATTCTAATGTCTCTGTGTATAAACCTCAATCTTTGTTAATATTTATTTTTAAAAATTCCTGACTTGCACCATTTTCTAGTGACTTAGATATTTATCTTATTCTGTAGTTTGAAATTTTATCAGTGGCACACTCTATTGTTCTTCCTATAGGAAGCCTTTAGTAAAATGTTTGCTGAGTGTTTGAATGAGATATTTAAATGGTCATTTAGTTTTATGACAAGTGTCTTATTTTGGGATAATACCATGATATGCATGAACTTAAAATACTTTTAAATTTGTAAAAGACTTGGAAATTTGAGGTCTCTCCAAGGATATTTTATCTCTATTTTTCAACAGGTACTGTCAAAATCAACAAAACTTTCAACCATAATGTTTAGTAACACAGGCAATACAGTAGTCATTTTTGTACTGGACTAAGTCATCAGAAATTACCATTTCACAATTACAAATGTCTCAATATTAGCAATAGTATATATCCAAACTAAGTATATTTCAGTATAAAGATAAATGTTCATTTACCTTAAGTCATTATTAAGCTTATATAACACTATTTAAATTCCTCAGCAAATTTTAAGAGTATACATTTGATTTATCTCAAATATCATTTTGATAGGGATGATTTAAATATCCAGTTGCCTTTTCTATCAAATTTTGCACAGTAAGGATCTTGAATTTGAACAATGCTGAGACGGCATAAAATCAGTGCGATTGCATTGACATCGTAACAGTTCCTTGGCAGCAGTTGTGCTCTCGGTAATGCAAATATAGTATATAATTAAGGTAGAGGATAGGACCATGATCAGCAGAACGCCTCCTCGGGAGCCTATACGATGCCCCTGTATTATTGCTCTGAGAGCAATGATTACATCCTGCGTCTTCTGAGGACAGCACATAATGGGCAGTATGTGAGGATCATAAATGATGGGAACTGACATGTGCAGCAGCTGTGTATCTGGGTCTCTTCTGATGTTTATTCATAAAATACATACTGCTCTCGTCAGTTTGCCCAAATACTATGAATATACTGCAAAGAAGAATAGATTAGAAAACAAAGTCAAGTGAACAATTTCATGTGCTTGAAATTTGCTTAGAATAGAAGTTACTTTACTGTTATGGAGTGTTTAAATCAAAAAAAGACTAGAATGTCTTGAATATGGTGATTATTTTTAATAAAACAAATGGTTTCAACTGCTTATAGTGCATCAAAATTACAAACTATTACTCTTCTAAAAGCATCTCTTAATACTCTTAATACTGAAAAACAAATTCTACTTGATATTCATGCCTTGAATATATATTATCTTTTGAGAACATTGTCCGACATAATTGATTTTTGTTTGCATTTGCTCATCTAAAGTAAGGAAAATGCACTTGGCAGTCAAATGCATCTTATTAGATTTAACTTAGATAATCCATAATTGTGTTTATTTTAGTGCCTGTCAAATACAGATAATCAAAAAAGTTGCAAGAAACATATCAATGTTATAGAATGGGGTTTCTACAAAGACGGAATTTATCATGTATTATTCATCATTAAATTTCAAATACCTAGAAATTCCTGATTTACAAATAGTATTTTTGATATTTATTGAATGAATTAATAAATCAATAAATCAGGTACACAGTGTATATTGTGAAACAAAATCTTGAGTGATTTGAATTTCTAATTATACCTATTTATGACAACTTGCACATATGCCCCATAGGTACCAAGAGCTCAAAGAAGTGCTTGTTTTTATTCATGTGTGAGATATTTACAAAAAGAGATCAATTATATTAACTTTTTTGGTCACCCTGCTTATTGCTTATATTAATTGTCCTCAGTGAATTAAACTTCATTGATCTTTTTAATATTCTTAAAGAACTGAATTAGGTGAAAAACTAAAGGCAATCTACATCAAACATCACAATATATTGTAAAGACTATGGATATATTGTAAGGTAGATGATTTCTGATAAACACTGTTCCTTCTAAGAATTATATTATTTTTATCCTCATCATTAGTTTTATTAAGTTCTTTAAACTCTAGTTAATTAAATGAGATTAGCAGGATAAAATAGTTGAATTATCTTCCAAACCTGTAATTCTCTGTAAGTTCTTTCGTACCCTGCTATTTTATCATTCTATGAAATGTTAATCTTAAGATTTTCATTCACTTTGTATCTAACTCTTACTCACATATATTTCATTTGATATTAAAGCAACGTGGGGTTTTAATAAAACATTTGTTCGTGTTTGTAACATTGCTTGTCCATGAGCAAGTGATGGTTTTTTTCACCTGCAAAAACTAGTTGCCAATTTCTCAGGAATTAAGAAGTCTAATTTCATTTTCAGATGCTTTGTAGTGTGGCAACTTGAATGAGCTCTATCATAACCAAATGCATCATAGAATGCTTCTTACTACTCTTAACTATAATAATTCCTGCCAGTCAAATATTGTTTTGCCATATGCAATTATCCATTTTTATCATATCATCTAAATGATATGCTAAGAAAAGATAGATTGTTTAGTGTTCAGATATTAAAAACGGAGAAACTGTTTTAGTCTAAGAGATTGAGGACTTTCTGTTACCACATATGGTTTTCAGGACTGATTATTTAAAACTAGTTCTTTATTGTTCAAATTTCTCATATATGATACCATAATTTAGCAAACTTATTTTTCTCCCATATTTTCCCTCTATCTCAAAGACTTATTTCTTCATATTAAAGATGTCTTATTTAGGGATATTTTTAGAAATAAACCGGTACTGAAAGAAATAATATAGAAAACCAGTAAAAATAGTTACATAATCATTTTCTGGATTTATTCCAAATCTCTTTTCCAAATCACACAGGTGTTGTATTATCCAACTTACCCCATCCCTATAAAACTGTTGCTGCTTTTCCATATAATTTTAGCCTCAATTCATTCCTCTCATATTGTAGACACAATTAAGACACTTGCACAAACACTTATATTATGCTGTTTCCTATGCAGTGTAATACTGTGCTTCCTTGGACTCTCTTCAAACTAATGTAACACAAGTTAAATACTCTTACTAGCCCCCGCTGACTCTGCTTCACTAATACCTCATCATTACTCATGGTCTGCTATTTCCTGACAAAAAGTCAACACACTCAAAGTTGTTCTATTTTTAGTATGTTCTCTCCTTTTTAAATGGAGAGCATTGACAAATAACATGGTTAAGGGTGTATGCAATCATCTATCTGGTGATACTTTGACAATGTTTCCATTTGCAGGAAACTGCATTGGTGTTAAGTAACAGAACCAGTACTTGAATTCATGATATTCTGCTACAAAGTTTCATATAATGCAGCAGAGTGGACAGGGAGAGAGAGACAGAGAGAAAGGTCTTCCTTTACTATGGGTTCACCCTCCAATGCCCGCTGCAGCTGGCGCGCTGCAGCCGGCGCACTGCAGCCTGCGCACAGCGCTGAACAGAAGCCAGGAGCCAGGTGCTTCTCCTGGTCTCCCATGCTGGTGCAGAGCCCAAGGATCTGGGCCCTCCTCCACTGCACTCCTGGGCCACAGCAGAGAGATGGACTGCTAGAGGAGCAACCGCGACAGAATGCGGCGCCCCGACCAGGACTGGAACCTGGTGTGCAGGTGCTGCAGGCAGAGGATTAGCCTATTTAGCCCCAGCACTGGCTGTTTCCAGGTTCTTTAGTTTTAACGGGTATCTAAAAGTATTCAAAGCAGAGATCCTTTTGGAATTTCTATTCTTCCTCACTTGCTGACTTTTTATAAAGCAAGTCTGGTTTATAATATCAAATCATTATTGGACATACATGAAATCTGTGCATTTTGGAATGTACCTTTGATAGATTTGGATACGGTTAGAATTGTTTAAGGAAAGGAATTATACAGTATGTTTTCCTTTTCTAGGATCTGAAAGACTTCATAAAATTTGAGCAAGGATGACTTTAAAATTTGAAATGACCTTTAATAATGAATAAGTGAGGCTTGTGTTGCAGTGTAGCTATTTAAACCGTTGCTTGTGATGGCAGCACCCCATATCCAAAGGCCAATTCAAGACCTTGATAATGCACTTGGGAAGGCAGCTGATGATGGCACAAGTAATGGGACACCAAGTATTGGCTGTTGATACCATTTTGGTAGTGAAACAGTGCAATGGAAATCTGTCTGTCTCCCCAACTCTGTCACTCTAACTTTCACATAAATAAATATATATTTTTAGGAATAATTAAAAAATAAGCATATTTCTTTATTAAATTTCTCCTTTCTCCAAATAATGACAATTTAGTTACTTATCTTGCCTGTCCTTTGCCTATTGAATTTCATTTGAAATCCTTCATATATTTAATGTCAATACCAAGAATGATTACTGAATTCTATGGATTTCCATTAATTTGTCATTCCTTTACTTGCCAATTATATTTATTATTCTCTTGATATTTCTATGAATCTTGAATTTCAAATTTGATGCATTATATGGACATTTATGTACTTGTTTTATTTATTTGAGCTGTTTATTGAACTTATTTGAGAAAACCCAGTGATTTCTTTAGATTTTAATTGAAGTTCATCTTTACATTCTTATTTTTTGTAATTAAATACTTCTATTTCATAAATTTTTTAATTCCTTCTGCAGTAAAATTATTTATAATGTAATTTAAAATTTTAAATTGTATTTGCTTTTTGAATTTATTGTCGCAACTGATAGGTTTATTCATTGAGTTGTTTCATTGCCATTTTCAGAAATCTAGTGGTCATTTTAATCTTCTAATGGATTTCTCAATAGATTTTAATACAGCTTCTTCCAGACTCTGGAAATGCTATCTTATGTTGCCTCCATTACATCTTTTCCTGGCTTTCCCCACATTAGATAGTTATGATAAAGGACTCTTGCTGAATTCATATTTCTGTTAAAAATTAAGCACCCTTGCATTTTTCAGAGTCAAAAAATTTCTGCTTCTTTTTATGTGTATTTTCTCTTTAAATGATCTCATCAAAGCCCATGACATTAAAAATAATTGTGTTGTGTACTGTAAATGTACATCTCTAATTTGTACTTTTTCTGAGGGTGACTTTTATACTCCAAACTCCCTTCTTCTTTGTATTTGAATACATTTTTTTTTCTTTTGAAAACTGAGCAAATTCAAAGCATAACTAGGATTGACCCCTACTACACAGCACAGATTTTGGCATATGGTATAAATCTAGCAAATTCTTTAATTGATATAATGTATAACAAGCAACAGTTTTTTTAAAGATTTATTTTTTATTTATTTGAAAGGGAGAGTTACAGAGAGAAAAAGGGAGAGAGAGAAAGAGAGAGAGGGAGACGGAAAGGAAGAGGGAGAGAGACAGACAGACAGACCGACAGGTCTTCTATCCACTGGTTCAATCTCAAAATGGCTGCGATAGTTGGCTGGGCTGTCTCCTCTGTGGGTGCAGGAGTCCAAGCAGTTGGACTACAAACCACACTACAAACCACAGCTTAATCTGCTACTCCAAAATGCTGGCCCCAAAGGAAAACTTTTTTTTTTCTTGATTTGTTGCTTTATTAATTTTTTAAACTTTTGTTTAATAAATATAAATTTCCAAAATACAGCTTTTGGATTATAGTGGCTTTTCCCCCCATAACCTCCCTCACACTTGCAACCATCCCATCTCCCACTCCCTCTCTAATCCCATTCTTCATCAAGATTCATTTTCAATTATCTTTATATTCAGAAGATCAACTTGGTATATACTAAGATTTCAACAGTTTGCACCCACACAGATAGACAAAGTATAAAGTACTGTTTGAGTAGTAAGTAGTTTTACCATTAATTTGTATAGTACAACACATTAAGGAGAGAGATCCTACATGGGGAGCAAGTATACAGTAACTCCTGTTGTTGATTTAACAATTGACACTCTTATTTATGACATCATTAATCACCAAAGCAATAGTTTTTAAAAGATATTTTTATTTATGTAAAGTGAACAAATTTCATGTATTTCAGATATACAGATTTAGAATGGTGATACTTCCCACCCTACCCTGCTCCTGTCTTTGTTCTCACCATCCCACTTCCCTTTCTATTCTTTCTTTTAATTTTAACAATGACATAAAGTTTATTTTTAAAGATCTATTTTATTTATTTGAAAGTCAGAGTTACACACAGAGAGGAGGAGAGGCAAAGAGAGTGAGAGAGAGTGAGAGATCTTCCATCTAATTGTTCACTCCCCAATTTTCCATAAAGGCTGGAGCGATGCTGATCTGTAGCCAGGAGACAGAAGCTTCCTCCAGGTCTTCATGCACAGGGCCCAAGGACTTAGGCCATCTTCTACTGCTTTCCCTGGCCATAGCAGAGAGCTGCATCAGAAGTAGGGCTGCTGGGACACAAACCGACGCCCATATGGGATGCTGGCACTGCAGGCAGCAGCTTTACCCGCTACCACAGCGCCAGCCCTTTAAGGCTTATTTTATAATCATAAGCTTAACCTTCCACTAAGTAAATAATTCAACAAGTAGTTAAAAGAAAAAAGTAGAACACAACAAAAAATAAAAATAAAAGAAACTGTTCCTAAACATTAAAGACAAGGGCTCTAAACAATCATCAAATCTCAAAATGTCAATTTCACTCATACTCATATGTATGACATTTTTATACTCTATTAGTTACCATATATCAGTGAAAATATATGAAATTTGTCTTTTGGGGCCTGGCTTATTTCACTAAAAATAACGGTTTCCAGTTGCATTGATTTTGTTGTAAAACACAGGAATTCATTCTTTTTTCCAGCTCTGTAATATTCCATAATTCATGTATACCACATTCTTTTCCCAGTGATTGGTTGATGGACATCAGTATTGATTTCATATGTCAGCGATTTTGAATTAGGCTATAAGAAGCATGGGGGTGAGAATAACTCTTTGATATGCTGATTTCATTTTGTGTGGGTAAATTCTGAGGAGTGGGATGGCGGGGTCATCTGGTAGATATATATTCAGCTTTCTGAGGAATCTCCATACTATCCTTCAAATGGTTGTAATAGTTTACATTCCCACCAACAGTGTATTAGGGTGCCTTCAAAAACAACACCTTTAATGTTATATTTTTAATGTGCAAATTCTCATATTTTGATCAACTAAATAAGATTATTGAACACAAAAAGCAGAGAACCAATTTTAACCAGAAATACCATTGTAATAAAGATAGAGAGTAAAATGGAAGAATAGCATTTTAAGATGCATGAACTGTTTTCTTTCTGAGTCTGTCTCTAAATTATTTTATTATGCTTATATAATGGATACTGTTTATGCTTTCACAGCTGTGAGAAATAACAATTATTATTATAGTTATGAGGAATAACTATCATTCTCATTGTCTTTGCTACATTTACTAATATAATATTTATGTATCAATATTGAACTATGAATTGGGCTATTGTAACCTCTTATGGTTTTATAGACCTGGAATACAATTTAAATAACATAATAATAGTTTGATTATATGTAAACTTTATGAATCTCTATATAAAGAGATGTTTTCATAAAAATAACAAATTCTGCTCCATATTAAAATATGACAAGTGGTATTTTGATCATGCAAACTAAGTATATAAATTGTTATGAGTGTGTAGGTGTATTTCAACTTGAATATGGCCTTCAAATTTTCATAAAAATACAATAGTTTATTGGTCTATCATAAAAGTGTTTTTAAATATCTATAAGCACACTTTTAGCTTTTAAACGTTTTCATGTTTTCTCTTATTTGTGGTAGCTATTATATAGACTACAAAAATAACAATATGTAGCAATGAAATTGATATCCTATGCCAATTATTGTTTATAGCCTTTCTCAATATTCCTGTGAAACTGTGATCTTTCTACTTTTTACTTGTTGAACACTATGTTTGGATGAGCATTAAACCTGATATCATAAAATATATATATTCAAAGTGTGCTATTGCAAAACTGACGATCTAAAAAGGAAAGGGGGAGAAGAGAGGGAGGGAGGGAAGCAGGGAAGTATCATTATGTTCTTAGAATCATATCTGTGAAACACATGGAATCTATTCTCTTTATATGAATAATAAAAATAAATGAAAACTTTCAACTGATACGAAACAAGTGTACATATTTGGGATTACCGTGTACAATTTTAATACACATATACAATGTATAATGATCAGATCAGGGCAATTGGTAAATCCACCATCTCAGATATTTATTGTTTCTTTGTGTTGGGAACATTAAGAATCCTCTCCCCCCCTGAACTATTTTAAACTATACAATGAATTGTTCTCGACTGTAGTGACTTCACTATTGAATATTGTGGGGAGCAACTGGGAGCAACTCGGACTAGACTAAGTTACTGGAATTAAGACTTATTCTATGCATCTGCTCTCCCACAATATGGCGCTGGGAGAGGAGGAAACAGCTTCTACCCAGCTGCCTCTCACCAACTTGACAAGCTGCAGGACCTGCTCCTGACGAGGAGAGCAGCGTACTCGGCGTGTGGGTAGCAGAGTTGGGATTGGTGAAGAGGACTATAAAGGAGGAGAGAGACAACATGCACCAGGAACATCTAAGGGGAACATCTAAGGGGAACACCTGAGCAGCCCCCGAGAGAGCCGGCCGGCGGTGTGCCGCTCCCCCACGGAAGTGGGGAATGTGGCAGGGGGAACCGCCCTTCCACAGAGGTGGAAGGGATGGTAGCCAACCCGGGAAGAACCAGCAGCAAACCCGGGGAGGGCCGAGCAGACAAAAGAACAACGCAGGGTCCTGTGTCGTTCCTCCACGAAGACGGGGAGCGACAAATATCAAACTTATTCTTCCTATCTACCTGCACCTCTGTTCCTGTAGATCGCCCCCTTTCCGCTCACCTCTACCCACACCCCTACCCTTTCAAGCCTGTAATAACCACTATTCTGCCATGTACGTCTATGAAATCAGCTGTATTTCTAAACATAAGTGATAATACGTAGTACTTGTAGCACTTCCTTGCTTGAGTTACTTCAGTTAACATAATGTACTTCATCTTACAGATGACAGGATTTCATTCTTTTTTATGCCTAAATAACATTTCTGTTTTGTGTATATAACACATTTTTATTTTACATTCATCAGTGAGCATCTTGATTGACTCCATATAGGCTCTTGTAAATGGTGCTACAATAAAAAGGAGTGCAAAAATCTCTTCAATATAATGATTTTCTTTCCTTCAGATATGCCCCTACTAGTTTGCTGGATCATATGGTACTTCCATTTCCAGTTTTTTTGAGGAGTCTTACATTGTTTTCCATAACTGACGTACTGTTACATTCTGACCAACTGCGTATGAAAATTCCTTTTCTTCTACATCTTTACTTTGTTATTTGTTGCTTTGATAATAGCCATTCTAACTGAAATGAGATGGCATCTCATTGTGGGTTTCATTTGCAGTTCCATTTTTAGCTATTTTTAGGGAGGGACATTGACTTAGGAGAGTATTTTGCTGCCTCTCTAAATATTCCCATTCTTCTTAAAGCAAAAATAAATATTTTTGAAATGAATTAAAGAAATGTTCTAGTAGTTACCTTAAATTGATAGATCTACCATAATGTTCCCTGCTAATTGTAGCAATATTGCCACATACGTATCTCACTATCTTATCTGCTGTAAGAAATTAAAATTGCTTAGATCTGATGCTAACAAATTAAACTAACACTTATGGCTTTAATTTTTCTTGCCACATATTTTTACCTTCTGCAATAGCAAAACGTGTTATTTTAATAGCATATTCATTAACTATTTTAATCATCTGGTAAATTTGACTAGATGAAAACCATATCTGTAATTTTTTACACACTTTTATAAAACCACAGTTGTAAACAAAGACACAAATATATACTCGCCTATGCACCATGCTCTTTTCATTAGAAATTTTAATTCTAACTGGTTGTGTATGGACCTTACTATCTAATTACAGTCTAATTTTGAAAAATAAAAACCATTGCATATATTTTCTTCAGTCTTAATCACTTATATTAATACACTGTTCTTTGAAATTCATTTTGACAGCCTCGTCAAATTCTGAAATCGGATTGCTAGATCCTCCAAGGTCATGATCCCTCAGAACACTGTTTGTCAAATTGCCCTGACATACCTCCTCCAGAAAAAAACTAATCGTTGATTATTAATGTATACTGGAAAAGTTCCTTGGCCTTGCATACTGATATTATAGATCAAGGAAAAATTACAAAAATTAACATAAAATACCTTGAGGAAAGCCTTATATAGGGGATTATGACAAATAAAAGTGTTATTGTAATTGTGAATTGTTTTGAAAAAAAAAGAATTCTGATTTTTGCAATGGCATCATAAATGTGCACGAAGGTAATACATGAAATTCAAAATCCTCATTATTATACATGTTTTTAAAAAGTGTTTATTCATTTGAAAGAGTGACAAAGATAGACATAGACACACACAGAGAGAGAGAGGGAGAGAGAGAGATTTTCCATGTATTGCTTCACTCTACAAATGCCTGCAACAAGACAGAACTGGGCCCAAACAAAGCCAGCAGCCAGAAACTCCATCCAGTTATCCCATGGCCATGGTAGGGACTCATGCACTTGAGCCATTATCTGCTGTCTCCCAGGTGCTTCAGCAGGAAACTGGATTAAAATACAAACACATTCAGTCTCAAACACTCTAACAGGGAATGCAGGTGTCCTAAGCAGTGGCTTCTCCCAGGATGCCTCAAAACCCACCTCTGTATACAGATTCTTGCCTTCACAGTTGAAAATACTACTCCTTAATACTGATTTACAATTTAAATTAAGTGAGCTTAATTCAGAGTTTACTAAAACACATTCTACTCTCCTCAGCCACATTAAATCTCAAACAAACAAAAATACATTCTTTTAGTATATATTATTCAGCAGTAAATATTTCCTAAATTATAGAGATATGATGTGTATAATCAGAGATACCTATATTATATATAAAACTGTATGTATATTT
This sequence comes from Oryctolagus cuniculus, assembly GCF_964237555.1. Lineage (NCBI taxonomy): Eukaryota > Metazoa > Chordata > Mammalia > Lagomorpha > Leporidae > Oryctolagus > Oryctolagus cuniculus. The sequence continues at coordinate 139,889,791 of NC_091437.1, forward strand.
GTATGAGAAAATTAATTCTAAAATGCATATAGTTAAGAAATCTTATTTTTGTTAAAAGAAGATTCATATTTTTTATTTATTGATGATTTTTTTCCATAACATATATTTATGCAATGATACATGTTACCCAAAATATCTTCCATATGCCTGGGAATATTCATGTATTTGTGACAATGCTACTAATAAAATCTATCAATTTGCAAAAGCAGAAGTAGTCAGTCATGAAAAGAATTTAATTGTATAGCAAGACTTTAAAAAATAAACATGTAATCCTAAAGATTCCAGAAAAGGAATAAAAAAAATCACCTGCCATCTGATTTTTCATCAGTAAGACTATTTCAGAGGACACTGGAAAAGAATTTCTAAACTTTGAGGTGAGAAAATTTAACTCACCAATTTTATTCATAAAACTTAAATTTCAAAGATCAATTTAAAATACTTTCCTATATGTAGGAAGTCAAATAGTCTTTTGCATGCATCATTGCTTAGGAAGACAACTCCAGAAAAAGATAGTGAACACAGGGAAGAGGGAATGGGAGAGGGGAGAGGACAATTACAAATACATTTCATAGTATAAAGATTGCAAATCAGAATTCCATGAAACTGAATCAATTAATCACACTATTTCTGTATTAAGTTCATACATCAATGAACTCAAATTTGAATTTGAAAAGAGTAATTTTCAGAGGCATGTCTTTAAAACAATGGGCCATGTTTTAATTAGTAAGTAAGAGAAAGAGATAGAGGATAGATGATTTAATGATTAAGATGATTAGTGGATAAATGTATGTGTATTCTAAGTGAGTAAAGTCTTTATAAGTTCACTTTGTAAGTTCACTGTTTACTCCTCCAAATATTGCTTACCTAGTTCTTTTCATCTGCAGTTATATTTCTGCCCAAAATGTTTAAACGCATCTTTGCTTTCTGTTTTTTCACGAGTAAGTAATTCCATTTTTTTTTGTTTTTTCTTTTTTTAACTTTTATTTAATGAATATAAATTTCCAAAGTACAGTTTATGGATTACAATGACTTTCCCCCCCATAACGTCCCTCACACCTGCAACCCTCCCCTTATCCACTCCCTCTCCCCTTCCATTCACATCAAGATTCATTTTCGTTTCTCTTTATATACAGAAGATCAGTTTAGCATACATTAAGTAAAGATTTCAACAGTTTGCTCCCACACAGAAACATAAAGTGAAAAATACTGTTTGAGTACTAGTTATAGCATTAAATCTCAATGTGCAGCACACTAAGGACAAAGATCCTACATGAGGAGTAAGTGCACAGTGACTCCTGTTGTTGACTTAACAAATTGACACTCTTGTTTATGGCATCAGTAATCACCCTAGACTCTTGTCATGAGCTGCCAAGGCTATGGAAGCCCCCTGGGTTCACTGACTTTGATCATGTTTAGACAAGGCCATGGTCAAAGTGGAAGTTCTCGCCTCCCTTCAGAGGAAGGTACCTCCTTCTTTGATGACCCATTCTTTCCACTGGGATCTCACTCGTGGAGATCTTTCATTTAGGGTTTTTTTTTTTTTTTTTTTTTTTTTCCCCAGAGTGTCTTGGCTTTCCATGCCTGAAATACTCTCATGGGCTTTTCAGCCGGATCCGCATGCCATAAGGGCTGATTATGAGGCCAGAGTGCTGTTAGGACATTTGCCATTCTATGGGTCTGCTGTGTATCTCACTTCCCATGTTGGACCATTCTCTCCCTTTTTGATTCTATCAGCTAGTATTTGCAGACACTATTCTTGTTTATGTGATCCCTTTGGTTCTTGGTCCTATCATTATGATCAATTGTGAACAGAAATTGATCACTGGGACTAGTGAGATGGCATTGGTACATGCCACCTTGATGGGATTGAATTGGAATCCCCTGGTATGTTTCTAACTCTACCGTTTGAGGTAAGTCAGCTTGAGCATGTCCCGAATTGCACATCTCTTCCCTCTCTTGTTCCCACTCTTATATTTAACAGCAATCACTTTTCAGTTAAGTTTCAGCACTTAAGAAGAATTGTGTATTGATTACAGTATTCAACCAAAAGTATTAAGTAGAACAAACAAAAAAAAAATACTAAGAGGGATAACATATTAAGCTGCTCATCAACAGTCAGGGTGAGGGCTGATCAAGTCACCATTTCTCATAGTGTTCATTTCACTTTAACAGATTTCCTTTTTGGTGCTCAGTTATTCCATTTTAAGCCATCTTTCTTCCAAATTATCACATTTTGGTTACCCTATAATTATTAATAATAAATTTATTTGTTTATAAAAATGTATAAATCCATACAGTATTTCATTTTCCACAAAATTTTTGAAGTAATTTTTGTGGTATGTATATAAATATTAATATATAGTCAGATACACACTGAAATGAATTTACATTTATTTATCCTTAAATACTTAAAGTTAGGATATTTCACTCTCACTCTCCTCTCTCTCTCTTTCTCTGTCTCTCTCCGCCTAACTCCTTTTTCTCTGTCAGTCTATCACTTACACACATATTTCATTCAGGCCATATTTCTAACTAAAAAACAAACATATTTGAGGAAATACTTTGATTTTTGGCTATTTTAATTTTTTCTAAAACTCTATTTTTGAGAGAGAGAGAGAGAGAGAGAGAGAGAGAGAGAGAATCTCTTTTGCTAGTTAACTATACAAAAGCAGGTCATATATGAGTATGGGGCAGGCTGAACCAAGAGCTGGGAACTCAATCTTGAGTGTTCCACAAAGATGCCAGGGAGCCAAATCTTCAAGCCCTTACCCTCTGTTTTCCAATTTGCATTAGCAGGGAAGAATTGGGAGTGAATCTGGACATCGAACCCAGGCCACTCTCATATGAGATATGGGCATCCCACCCAGCTTCTTAATTGCTGTGCCTCATACTTGCCCCTTGATTGTTTTATAATGAATTTGTCCCTATGCCAGCTTTAAATTCCTGCATCTGAATTATTAAACTTACATCCTAGTATACATATATTTCTTTTTGTCCAGCTGAATGACAACTAAGAATGAATATTAAGAAATCAAATTAGATACCATAAGTATTTTTATACTTTCAATCCTTCCCAGTATTATTTTTTATTTCAAACATCATTATTTTAAGATAGCCCATGGTCCTATTTTGGAAAACCTTATTTTTACTGCAAGATTTTAGTCAAATACCGAAGTGGGCTGTGATCATGGAATGCTGTCCTTGTCCAACTTGCACTGCTACAATATCACAGAGAGGCTGATTCATGATGAGCAGAAATGTATTAGTTGGTTCTGGAGACTAGAGGTCCAAGATAAAGATGTCTGTGTCTGAACAGGGTCCTGCTGTGCTGCCATCACCTGGCAGAAGGGAACCAGGGAGGACAGAGGCTGCTGAACTTGCCCTTTTCTAATGGCAGTAATTCCTAACGTGAGCACAGAGTTCTCATGGCCTGATCACCTCTCCAAGTTCTCACTTTTTGATCTTGTCAACATGAATCTTGGAGGGGACAGACATTAAAACCTTAGCAGATGTGAGTGCCATAATGCCTTTGAAAGTAATGTCCAATGAATTTTAGGTTCCTAGAAATGAGTTCAAATATTTACCTCCATAAGAGGTTGACTCCTCTGGACTGAGATTGCGGCAAGATTCCAATAGGAGAAAACTAATACCTGCCTCTTATATTTATAATAGTAACTAAATTTATGTCTAAAATAGGCATAATTTTGGCATAAAACAAATCTTCAAAAATTCCTCTTGTTTTTACATATGTAAAATATTCATGCTTCAATTTTTTCCATTTATTTATCTCATTGGGCCTGTGACCTTATTCTGCTTTCTATTATCTCCAATCTTGGCTTCCTTCATCTTTAACTTCTTATACTAAATTTGTTCTCTTCTATCATCTCAAATGTATTCCATATTTCTGAGAATAAGTAAAACAAAATTGATCCTTATATTACCTTGCATTTAAAAAACAATGAATAAGTGAGCATAGAATGAGTATTGACTGTCCCCATAAAACTGGTCTAAAATGTGCTTGTGGATGTTTCTGAGGTTTGTCTTTTATTTATTTATTTATTTTTAGAGGGTATGGTTGTATAGAGGATGGGAAATTTGGAACTTAGCAGAAGATGTAAGAGAGGTAAGGTCAAAATATTGTTTGCTTTTTAATTTTGGTTAAGGATACATAATTCTTCCATTGAAAATACTACTCTGATATTAGAAGCATTGGGGTCTGATGAAGTGCATATTTCAACAGCCTTGACTTTGTTCATTTTCTGCTGCATTAGGCTTCCTAGTTCTCTGCTTCTGATCCCTTTACATTCTTCTGTTTTCCTCTTATGATACCTCTATATGAACTTGCAAAGATCAGGGAGGAAAAGAAACAAAATAGATGAAACTACTTCCCTGGCTTTCCTAATAGGCATTAGGGATACTCATGAGGAATTTCTAGGGCATATAAAACAAAACCCTTTCCAAGTCTGTCATCCTTTAGCCTGGTTTGACATTCTTCCAGTTCTCTTTAGATTCTGCTTTCTCTTATGGAAATTTTATGCAAGCTAAAGCTTCTGGAAGCTGCTTCAATTAACAAAATAATTTCCATTAAAAAAAACCTTGGTAATAAAAAATGCAGAAATTTGAGTAACCAGAAATTTGAAAATTGACACGTATTCCATGCAATTCTGAACAAAACACAAACTACTATCTTGTTTTTAATAATACTGTTTTATGTCTATTAACATTATTATTACAAGAGATTAGGAAGTATGTTCTGCGCTTTCTTTTATCTGTGGAATTACAAAGTGTGTGTGTGTGTGTGTGTGTGTATGTGAAATGGAGAGGAGAGAGAGAGCATGCATACGGCTGTGTATTTTTCTACAAAAGTATAATTTACAAATAGAAAATAGCTGATACAGTAAAACATATATTTTAGTGGAGTCTTCTTTACTAAGTGTATTTACCTTTCATTTTATTACAAGACATAAAATACTAGCAGTAACATCAAGTATAAAATTGTGCAGTTCTTTCAATTGCCTGTGCTAACAATTTCAAACACAATGATTGCATTCTACTCAAGATTGTTTCAAATTTGAAGCACCCTGAATCAAATAACACGAAAGAGCTGAGCAATAGATGTTCAAAGACTTTTAAAAGTTATTGCTATTATAGTATCTGACTTGGATTGTCATATTGATTACTGCTGAACAATGAAACATACCCACAAGCAATCATATATATTTTAGCTGATGATTCACTTTATAAACTTCTGTTCTCATTCCAAAAGTATTCACTTTAGGACTTTGATTTGACTTTCTATATTTTCTCCCCTCTTGTAATGACAGTCTTCAATATGAAGACTTCATCTCAAGCCCTTTGATCAGTGTAGTGCTGTTTTAAGTAGTGACTCTAATAAATGTTAAACTGCACCTTTGCAATTACTACAAACGATTCAAAATAGATTGCAATAAAAAGCTCAAAAGCACTGAAAATACTGCATAATGCTGTACAGATAAAGCAGAACTGGACATTTATCCTTTATATGCCTATAAATAGTTATAAATTTAGTTTGATTTAAAAAATACTATGAATGTTTTATATATGGTTTTAAACCTGTTAACACTATATCCTATTATTACCAGGAAACGTGTAATCCACAGTTTTCTCACTTTTTGTTCATGTCACCATATTTTTTATGATTTATTTATTTGAAAGGCACAGTGACAGAGTGGGCCACAGAGAGACACACAAAAAAACAGAATGACAGAGAGATTCCATACACTGATTCACTCCACAAATGCATCCAACAGCAGGCTCTGGGTCTGGACACAGAAAACTCCATCCAAACCTCCAACATGAATGGTGAGGTCCCAAACGCTTGAGTCTTCCTCTGCCTTCCCAGGTGCATAAGGCAGAAGGTGGATCAGAAGTGGAGTGCCAGGACTCCAGCAGTGTTCTGGCTTTGGATGCCTGCAACCCCAGTGGCAGCTCAACCTGCTGCACCACAATGCTGGCCCCTCATGCTACAGTGCTCATTTCTATTCCCAGAGATAATGTAAAATAGATGTCTACATGAGCAATTGAAAACAGGTGAATTTCTAAGCTGTGGAATAGAACTCCGCTTAAAAAGTTTGTGGGGTCCTTATAAAACAGTGTGGAAAATTAGCCCTTTCTACATGATACAAACATCCAGGCAGATTCGGAGAACCGTGTGAAGGACATTCACAGAGGTAGTGCACAGCGGATTGAAGATGGCTACAGGTTCTTTGAGGATTGAGCCTTGATCTTACAGGGTCTGCCTTGGTGGGTACCTAAGAATTTATTCCCTTAGATCCTCATATTTATTAATGAAATATTTTCCAGAGAATATGAGATCATAGTAAGAACATAATTTTCAGTTAAGAAATGCCTATTGCTGAATTTAGTTCTACTCCAATATTTCTCTCCCTTGATGCTAATGTCAGTCTATATCTTCCACTTTTTGATTCTTTCTGGGCCTATTTTTTAATTGTCTTGCACTTGAAATATGTCATAATTAAATTATATAAAATAATTAAAATTAACAAACTTTCTAATAACACTTGATATAATGAAGTTTATTAAAACAACTTATCTAATGTCATAGGAAGCCAAATTAACTAGTATGTGACATTCCTATAATATCCAAGGATAAGAAAATGAACAACAATGATGCAGCCATAAGGATTTCAAATGTATTTATACTGAAGATCAAGAAATTAAAAGAGATCTCTGAAAAAGAAGAAACCTTAAAATATTGTTGCAAAATGACCTTCATACTCATTGTAGAAATGAATTCAATATGAAGTAAAATCAATTTATTGTACTATAATATTTTTTCAGAAAGTTTTAAATTTAAGGAAATAATTTTAAAATACAGAAACAGGGGTCTATGTTCACTCTCTATTACATGTAGGCATAATTTTGATGATATTTTATAAAGGAAAAACTAATTTTTCATTTTAATGTCATTTCATAAAAAATGTGTAAATCTAACATTTAAGATAAAGTGATACTTTCGTTTCAAGTTAACTTACTTAAAATAGCCTGATTTATTATTAATATTCTCCATTCAGTATTTTGTTAGTATCAGCTTGGTCCACAATTAAGGATATATACAATATAATGTATTGTAAACTGTGATGGGAAAAGAATTTTGATTTAAAAAATGTATTTTTTCTACGACTACTTTTTCAGTTTTACTTAGGTATGTGTAAAAATAATCTCACTCTCAAGAAATTTTGAATTTATATGTCATTACCTGGTCAGTGTTGTGTTGTAGTGGGTTAAGTTGCCAGTTGCAATGCCATCATCTCATATGGCTCCTCCACTTCTGCTAAAGTACATGGGAAAGCACTGAAAGATGGCACCAAGTGCTTGGGCCCCTGCACCCATGTGGGAGATCCAGATGAAGCTCTTGGCTCCTCGCTCTTGTCTGGCTCAGCACCAGCCATTGCAATTATTGAGGTAGTGAATCACAGAGGAAAGATCAATCTCTCTTTTACTCTTTCTCTCTCTTGTTAACTCTGCCTTTTTTTTTTTTTTTTTTTTTTTTTAGAAACTAACAAGCTGGGTTTTCTCTAGAACTGGCATTTTTTTTGTTTTTGGTTTTTTGTTTGTTTGTTTTTTTGACAGGCAGAATGGACAGTGAGACAGAGAGACAGAGAGAAAGGTCTTCCTTAGGTCTTCCTTTGCCGTTGGTTCACCCTCCAATGGCCTCCACGGCTGGCGCGCTGAGGCCGGCGCACCATGCTGATCCAATGGCAGGAGCCAGGTACTTCTCCTGGTCTCCCATGGGGTGCAGGGCCCAAGCACTTGAGCCATCCTCCACTGCACTCCCTGGCCACAGCAGAGAGCTGGCCTGGAAGAGGGGCAACCAGGACAGAATCCGGTGCCTGGACTGGGACTAGAACCTGGTGTGCCGGTGCTGCTAGGTGGATGATTAGCCTAGTGAGCCGCGGCGCCGGCCTCTGCCTTTCAATAACTAAAAATATATCTTTCTTTAAAGATAGTTCAGTATCAACACGTTGTATTAGGGCCCCTATGCAGCAACATTTTAATCTCATGAGGCTACTAAAAATCATCAAGAGAGAAAATATATAAAAATCTCTAATATTTCTGAAAGCTAAAAAAAAACCAAACTTGGTTGTGTTATCGGCTATTGTTAGTGGTACTGATATTTTATATTAAGCTCAAAATCAGCATTCTCATATCTTTTTATTTTTTTATTTTTATTTTATTTTTATTTTTTTTTTTTTATTTTTTGACAGGCAGAGTGGACAGTGAGAGAGAGAGACAGAGAGAAAGGTCTTCCTTTGCCATTGGTTCACCTTCCAATGGCCGCCGCGGCCAGCGCGCTGCGGCCGGCTCACTGCGCTGATCCGATGGCAGGAGCCAGGAGCCAGGTGCTTTTCCTGGTCTCCCATGGGGTGCAGGGACCAAGCACCTGGGCCATCCTCCACTGCACTCCCTGGCCACAGCAGAGAGCTGGCCTGGAAGAGGGGCAACCAGGACAGAATCCGGCGCCCCGACCGGGACTAGAACCCGGTGTGCCGGCGCCGCTAGGTGGAGGATTAGCCTAGTGAGCCGCGGCGCTGGCCTAGCATTCTCATATCTTAAAATCAGATCTGCCTATTACTAAACTTTCTCTACTTTCATCATTGATACAAAACTATCAATTCCTGACATAAAGCCTAATTACTATAGTTACCATTTCTTCTTAACCTCCATACTACATTGAATTTCATCAAGTCCATTCCTTAAAATTTATTTTTTATTGATTTGAAACATAGAGAGATATACAGAGATTAATATTCTATCTCCTGGTTTACTTCCCAAATGCCTTCAATAGCTGGGACTGAGCCAAGCTGAAACCAGGAGCCTGGACTCAGTGTGGGTGTCACATGTCAGTGGGCAGGGACCAAAGTACTAGAGCCATCACATGTATCCTTCCAGGATGCACATTAGCAGGAAGCTGGAGTCTGGTCTCCCAAATAGGTGGTAGAGATACAAGGACTTACACCATTGTCTGCACCCTTCTAAGATGTGCATTCATAGGAAGCTGGAATTCGGAGTGAAGAGGAGGCTCAAACAGGGACTCATATGAGTTGCAGATGTCTTAACTGCTGAGCTAAATGTATGCCAGCAAGTCCATTTTTTTTTTAAATTCTTTGAATTTGCTTTTGGCCATTCAGATTTGAATGTCCAATGACACATTACTCTAATTGTTAATGATGTGATTAACTCCTTCATAGAACAGATATACGTTGAGTATGTATTGATTACTTAGAACTTAATATATTTATTGAAGTTACATGGCAATGAGAGAGAATCAAATTTCTTTAGTGACCCAAGATAGAGATTATGTACAATTTTCTGTATTTATTTCTTCCTTCTTAAAATAGTTTTACTAGACTACTTTGCATGCCATCTAATATATTTCTAAAACTTGATTTCTATATTTTTTGCATTTCAATGTTTGTAGATTTCCAGTTAATACTAGTTTAATTCCATGATTCAAATGGATTTTTGCATACACATTTTATTACACAAATACATCTCATAATAGTCTAAATTTGAGTCAGGAAACCTACTTATGTGCACAAAAAATATCTGAAAAAAGGGAAATCTTAATGCAAAACACAGCATTTGGCCTGAATATGGCTAAACTCCTAAACAGGATTTATGAGGGATGACTCAGTTTCTCTTGGTTTGATTCTACCTGCTGGATCCCTCCAATGGGAGCAAAATTTCTGTATCACTCCTAATTCACCAGACTCAATGCCACCTTCTCTGAAAGCAGAAAAAAATAGTGTCCATTTTCTCCAGCTACAAAGGTCAGTGACTCCAGTGAAATGATCAGAATAGTCAAAGAGACAGCTTAATCTAGTGAGGGCCCAGCCTCGTGCTCCTCCACGTAGAATTTAGGATTAGTCCTACTTTAACCATGCACCTAAGAAAAACATGTTAATTCCTTGAAGAAAATCTGAACTTTTGAGAAGGAAAAATTTATGCCAGGAACCAAAATGCTATAAATGTTCCACTGTACATTTCTACATTGGACAGCTGGGCTAAAGATTATTGATCTGTAGTCCCCAAATTTAGCTTGTACAAGAAAAACTGGCAGTTTATAGATGGTGGCTGTTGGCACTTTCCTCCAAGATCATGATTCAGCAAATTAGGCTTGGGTCCCAGGAATCTACACTTTAATTAATTACCTCTATGATTTTTATTTATGGATAAAGAGATAGTAAAGGTATTCAAATCTATGTTTCAATATTTATTGGCAGAATTTTTTTATTCTTCAAAGCCTAAAATTAAACCTCTGCTACTATTTTTATGTATAATATTTTACTCTCAGATAAATTGGAATTTAATATATATATAATTTTATTTTAATGGCTTTTATACTTTTAAGTATATAGGTCTAGAACTCATTACATTTAATATTTTATAAATTAGACATCACTTAAATTTTATTAGAATATATTATTAGAGTGCTTTTATACTTTTAAATATATTTAAAAGCCATTATAGTTATTTTATGAATTAGATATATTTTATTTTTATTGGAAATACAGATGTAAGCATTTTTGCTCTAGAATAACAAACCTCTGTTAAATTTGCTGGAAGATTTTTCACAGTATCTGACCTGAATTTTTATCATTGTATAATTATTTTATGATTTATGAAGTATATAAATACTCAGATATTATCCTCTTACCAGAGGATGGTTGTAGGTAGAAAATATCTCTGGACTGCTACCTTGTAAGACGTGCAAGGTCAGAAGCAGAAATTGTGTCTCTGCAGCGCGAGGGCACCCCCAGAACTGTCAGCCCTGCTGGCTCACATTTCTGTATCTAATGTGGGGTATGGTGTAAGGGAAACTGGTTAGTGCCCCGTCCTGCCTGCTAGCCTCTCCATGGCCTTCCTGGCATACTCAGGGGAGTGTAATCCAAGAGCATCGTTACAATGTTAGGATGAAACAAGCTACCAGCAAGATGCAGGTCCTGTCACCGCCCCACCAACATTCCTGCTCCCCTCTGGTTGGGAAAAGACCTGAAAAGAAGACATGGTCCTGAGACCTAAGCTTTGAACTTATTCATGATGGATTGTGAATTATTAATAATTATTATTATGAATTATTATTAAGCTCTTGGCCGTAGTTGTCTTTCCTGGGCCTTTCCAGAAGCTCACTCACTCTCAGGTGCAGCTTTAGACAAATGAACCCTGACATCTCAGCTGTCTCTCCTGGTCTGCTTCTTCCTTCCCTTCTATCCTAATTACTCCATTGCCTTTTTTTGTGATTAAATAAAATAGCTTCAGAATAGAGTGACATGGGAATTTTAAATAGGTGGAAGAATCATGAAAACAAAAACCATATGATAAATGTATAATTCTAGGAAAATATAGTCAGTGAAATCAGATAGATGTGAATATCTTTAAAAATAAAAAAAATGAAGACAGAAAATTGTTACAGATTATATACGATAAAATACTGTGAAATCATTAAGATCTTTTCAGGAAGGCTTTTTAGGAAAAAAGAAGTTGATAAAAAATACAATATAATGTTTAAACATAGTGTTAAAATTTGAAAATAATACTAATTTTCCATGATAATGATCTAGTTAAGCACATTTTGACTTATGAGAATATTTTAGTGGTACTACATAAAAATAAATATATGACTAGATAAATTTTATGTGGTATTTATAATACTGTATATATTTAATGATCAAAAATTATGTATGAAATATTTCAATTTGAGTTGGGCTTTGCCATAGTGATGAATATGCCTGCATTCCTTATGAGAGTACCTGGGTTCAAGTCCCAGTCCTGCTTTCAATTAGTTTCCTATTAATGCATACAATGGGAGGCATGGTTGGGTCCCTACCATCTACATGGGAGACTCGGATTGAATTTCTGGCTGCTGGCTTCAACCTGGCTCCCTCTCAACCATTTTGGTTATCTTAGGAGTGAAACAGCATATGAGAGATCGAACTCTTTCATTGTCAAATAAATAAATATTTAAATGCTGTTTATACCATAAAAGAATGAGAAACATTTCAACTGGTAAGTTAAAAATAAATTGGAAGACAATTTTAATATATATATATATATATTCAGTAATATTCACAGTAATACTTCTTACATCTTTATTTCCTCTACATTGTCATTTTTTCAGATAGAGCATGTATATTTGTGAAAAAATGACAATACTTTCTTACTGTGGATTCCTTTTATTATCATAACCAGCAAGCAGCATAATATGGTTGAAACAGTATTAAATTAGTAGCTAGATTACTATAGTTCCATATATTTACAGTATTACCTGTTAAAAATCTACTAAATAGGGTATATCCTTTATCTTGTTTTATCTGTCAGTATTGCATTAGATGAGACAGTGACTTGTTTTTGTGAATTGCTAATATATAGCTTAGCACATTGGTATGAATAAAATATATGTAAAATAAAAAGGTTTAGGTTTCCTAATTCAAATATACTATCAGGTTGAAAATAGAAAATATAATTGAAAATAATGTATGTATTTTATTTGAAACACAGAGATAAGAGAGAAAAGGGATAAAAGGAGCTATCATCCATTATTTTACTGCCCCAATTACCCATAAATAATGGCTCTCCTCTGTATGTAGCAGGAGCCATGAAAGTCACCTCCCAGAGATTGTACCAGCAGGAAATTGGAGTAAGGAGCCAAGCCCAGAACCCAAGTGTTCCATTGTGGAATGCAGGCATCTTGACCACCAGACTAAATTCCTGCTCTATAAATTTATTTTAATTATAACTATGTGCAATTGATGGTTTCCACATTAAGAATATAGAGATATATACAAAAAGTAGAGGAAAAAAGGAATTGAGATCATTATTATTTTGTTGCAAAAAAAGAAGAAACAAAACTTTGGTGCAAAAATGTTTTCATAATACAAAGCAAATGGATATTATGAAAAATGCTTGGATTTTAAAGACTTTGCATGAAAATAACCTCATACCTTTTAAAACTATGTATTATTTTATCTCTATGAAAGGCAGAAAGAGATGGAAAAGACATAGAGAAAGACAGGGAGAATTTCTATCTACTAGTTCATTCCCCAAATGTCTGTATTTCCAGGGCTGGGCCAGGCCAAAACCAGGAACCAGGAACTCACTCCAGGTATCTCATGTAGGTCATAGCAACTCAACTACTAGAACAATCACCTCCTGCTTTCCATAATAGTACACATTTCTTGAACTAGATTTTATTTATTTATTTGAGAGGTAGAGTTATAGACAGTGAGAGGAAGAGGCAGAGAGAGAGAGGTCTTCCATCCACTGGTTCACTCCCCAAATGGCTGCAATGGCTAGAGCTGCACCGATCCAAAGCCAAGAGCCAAGAGTCTCTTCCAGGTCTCCCACACGGGTGCAGGGGCCCAAAGACTTGGGTCATCTTCTACTGCTTTCCCAGGCCATAGCAGAGAGCTGGATTGGAAGAGCAGTAGCCAGGACTAGAACTGGCACCCATGTGGGATGTAGGCGCAGCAGGCAGAGGACCAACCCACTGCACCACGGCGTCGGCCCCTATATTTTTATTTATTTTTTTAAGATTTATTCTATTTATTTGAAAGAGTTACAGAGAGAGGTAGAGACAGAGAGGTCTTCCATCCGCTGCTTCACTCCCCAGATGGCTGCAACAGCCAGAACCAATCCAAAGCCAGGAGCCAAGAGCTTCTTCCAGGTCTACCACATGTGTTCAGGGGCCCAAAGACTTGGGCCATCTTCTACTGCTTTCCTAGGCCATAGCAGAGAGCTGGATTGGAAGAGGAGCAGCTGGGACTAGAACCGGCATCCATATGGGATGCCAGCACTTCGGGCCAGGGCTTTAACCCATTGTGCCACAGCGCCGGCCCCTATATTTTTATTTTTTGAGAAATGTTATTAATCCCTTAGATTTCAAGGGCACAGCAAATGCATGATTTTTACCATAAAACAAATATTCATTCTCACACTAATGTGATTTTTTTTATTTTTTATTTTTTGGACAGGCAGAGTTAGTGAGAGAGAGAGAGACAAAAAGAAAGGTCTTCCTTTTTCCATTGGTTCACCCCACAAGTGGCTGCTACTGGCGGTGTGTTGCAGCCAGCGCGCTGTGCCGATCCTAAGCCAGGAGCCAGGTGCTTCTCCTGGTCTCCCATGCAGGTGCAAGGCCCAAGTACCTGGGCCATCCTCCACTGCACTCCTGGGCCACAGCAGAGAGCTGGACTGCAAGAGGAGCAACCAGGACTAGAACCCGGGATGCCGGCGCAGCAGGCAGAGGATTAGCCTAGTGAGCCGCAGCACCAGCTGCTAATGTGATATTAATACAAACATATTCCATTTAATTCATAGACGTAATTCTAAGAATAAAATATTTCCCTCTCCCATCATCTTTCCTTCCTTCTTTCCTTAACTTTTGAGATAACACTTTCTAACAAATTATTTTACATATTTCAAAGTCAGAGTTATAGAGAGAAAGGGAGAGACACACACAGAGAAAAAGAGATAAATCGAGATCTTCCATCTACTGGTTCACTACCAGATGGCTGCAATGAGCCAGATCTGAGCCAGGCTGAAGCCAAGAGCCAGCAGTTTCCTCCAGTTTCCCATGCGGGTGGCAGTGGCCTAAGGACTTGGGCCATCCTTCTGTGCTTTTCCCAGGTAGTTAGTAGGGAGCTGGATCTCAAGTGGAGCAATAAGGACACAAACCACCACCAACTGGGGATGCTGAATCACAGCAGTTTACATGCTGTGCTACAACCCCAGCCCCAGAGAAGACATATTTTTAATTTACGTTACAGGCAAAGGCTTAATGTTCCATTAAATAAGCAGTCCAACATGTTTAGGTTACTGAATTCAAAAGTAGGAAAGTAAAAGAGGGCCAGCGCTGCAGCTCACTAGGCTAATCCTCTGCAATGCGGCACCGGCACCCTGGGTCCTAGTCACGGTCCGGGTGCCGGATTCTGTCCCTGGTGCTCCTCTTCCAGTCCTGCTCTCTGCTGTGGCTCGGGAGTGCAATGGAGGATGGCCCAAGTGCTTGGGCCCCTCACCCGCATGGGAGACCAGGGTAAGCATCTGGCTCCTGGCATCAAATCAGCGCAGTGCACTGGCCACAGCGGCCATTGGAGGGTGAACCAACGGAAAAGGAAGAACTTTCTGTCCCTCTCTCTCACTGTCCACTCTGCCTGTCAAAAAAAAAAATTAAAAAAAAAGAAAAGTAAAAGAACCATAGTTCATCAAGAATTTAGGCCAAGTAAATGGATTATATTTCAGTTGGATACAGGCAAGTGCCTTTCGAATGATAAGATGTGCATTTCACTAATATATTGTATATTTTAAAATAATCACAGATCACTAGAAACATAGTAGTATAACATTCTTAACCATTTGTTTAACAAATGTATAATATATATAAAGTTTGTTTATGTATATATAAAGGTTGACAAAACTATATTCACAGAAAGAATGATACATGCATTTCTTTCTTTTCTTGTCATGTTTTTAATTTCACTTATTCCATGAACTTTTGACATACTCTTGTGTTACGTTCTCACAGTCTACCAAATGTTTCTGCAAAACAGTAATGTAACAATCTAAGGGAACTTAATGTAGAAATAGAATGGAGGAAGAACAGTATCTTTGAATACATATAAGAATGTTTCCAAAACTCGAAATATTTATTTGTAAATGTTGCTCAGTTGAGTAATGTAAAGGAAAAGAAAATTGAATTTTCAGTTGCACTGTGCGAGATTACTGAGATTTCTGTCAACATGAGATTCAGCAGAATGTTTGGGGACTTCCTCAGAAATGCATTTGTGAGACAGATGGGCAATGAGAAAAAAAGAAGATGATAAATGGCAATGATTCTCTGCAGAAAAGAAACAAAGGTGTAGTACAGAGAGAAATGTCAAAGACAAAAATACCTAATAATGTAGAATTATGAAATGAGACATGTATGTAAGCACACAAGGAGTACACTGTTATTAAAATATGATATCTAGAATAGAAGTGAACTATGGGCATAGATCTGTGGAAGTAAACATTTGGAAGTGACTGTTAAGTCATGCAAATAAAGATTACAAATTGTTATCAAAGACCTCCTTCTGGGCTTGGTTTTTAAGCGATTAAAACTGAATTTTCAAATTTTTCCTAAATTATTCATAGTTCCTGTTGAGTGGAATTGGAGAATTTCTTGAATATTCTTCCTAAGTTGAATGAAGACTTCTATCATCTTTCCATTAAACCCATCTTCTTGAGAGACTATTGAAAGAAACATTTCTCGCCTTGTAATTCTGCAAAAGTAGCCCTTGAGAAAATGCACTGGAGGGTATTGCCAGTTTCACGTTTTCAGCAAAAGGATTAATTTAATCATCCAATTTCCAGTTCAATGCAAAAGGTATCCTGAAAGGCAATTCATCTCAGCTCTCAAAACCAGATCATTGGAAGCATCTTGTATAGACAAAGCAAATGCCAGAGCAAATAGAAATTAACACATTGAAAGCGAAATCCTTCTTTTATTTGCATGTAAAATCAACTCATTACTCCTTGTCTGGATGGCTGTACATTAATCAAATGATAAGAAGATTTTCACTTATCCCCAAATTTCTAGCCTTTCACAGAACCTTATATGGGAGCCAAATATTTTTGGCCTCTGATAAATAGTTTCACTCTTTCCTTCTTGAAAAGCCTCTTTCGTGTTTCATATTTGGTTTATGTAGTTACAAATAGAAGGCATTATGAACTATTTCAAATGCATTTAAATTTCAAATCTATATATTGTTTAGAATAGTCTATTAAAATCTATGTTTAGCCACAAAGGAATATAATTTTCAGCTTCCAGTGTTGTTTAACCAATCTTTGTTGCCATTGTTTCATATACCTGGTTCTTTCTCATACCAGGCCATTGAAAGAATTCTTTCAAAATAGTCAGCAATAAGAAGTCTACCTGTCAATATGTTGAATTGTGCGTTATAAGATTTATAACAAAAAGGGATACAAAACATCTGTATGCTTTAAAAATAATTTAGATAGTGTACAAAATACCCATTGTTCAGGCCAACACATGGAATGATAGTTTATGTCCAAAGACTTCCTTTCGGCTCTCCTGATAGCTCCAGTCTCTCCTTGCTTATCAGCAATCACTGTCTCTAATTTATATTAATTGTCTTTACATTTCTAATTTTTTCTTACAAATATTTTTATTATGTTTTAAAAAGATGAAATTTTTTATTAATAGTAATTCTACATATTTATGGGATATAGTGTGATGTTTCAATACATGTATACAATGTGTACTAATCAAACCATAGCAACCAACACCCCCCACTTCCCATCACTACTCAATGATCAGAGGCCAAGAACTCCTCTTTTCTGTTTGCTCAGAGAATATTTAATAGATTATAGCAAACTATAGTCACCCTACTGTAAAACCAGGAACTTACTAATTCTATCTTATTCTGATTTTGGTATATGGTACCCAACCACTCTGTATTCCCAGTCCCAATAGTGAATACTCTATGTTTCAGATTGAGTTATTTTAGCTTCCACGTATGAGAGAAAACATGCTGCAAGGCTTTCTGTATCTGACTTATTTCATTTAACAAAATATCCTTCAGTTCCATCCATTTTGTGGCAAATTACAAGATTTCATTATTTTTTATGACTGAAAAGAATTCCATTGTGTATATATATCATCTTTTCTTTATCCATTCATCTGTTGATGGACACCTTGATAGATTCTGTATTATAGCTATTGTGAATAGTGTTGCAATAAACATAAATTGCCTATGAATATTGCATTAATAAGGCTATAAACAGGGAACAAAACACACTATAAAAACTAGGGAAAATGTCATTTATTAGGTATTAAACCTTACATAATTGTGGAAGGAAGTGAGAATGGAGAGACCCCAAAAGAATCAGAAAATGTCACTAACCATGATATCATTCATACATAAGAGTGTGTAGGAATATAAACATATACACTTACTAGAATGCAAGCACAAGATGCCCTGGGTTATGGTCAAGGGAAGAAATGTTACTGGTTCCTGGGAATTTTGTCTCTGTGAGTTTTTAGCCAAGGCTATGGGGTGGACCTAGAGCAGCTTTCTCACAACAGGTCTCACAGTCCATAAGGATGGCCTTGCCAGCACCTTTGCTTCTGTGCCTCCCTGCCTTAACAAGCCTATCTTTCATGAACTTATATGATTTTAATTTCATTAATTTAATTTATAGTTCCCAATGGGTCTAGAAATAGAGCGAGAGAGAGAGAGATCTAAGTACTTTAATATAGAATGCAGGCATCCCAAGGGGGGCCTCATCTTTGAAATATCTGCCCCATTTTGTCCTTTAGTATTAATGCCTACTGCTACATTAAAAAAAAATTTAATTTTAAAAAAATTAATACCAAGCTTGCCCATTATTAGCACCTTAAATTAGTATAAAGAATTTGTCATAACTTACAAATCATTCCCAGCTTACTATGGTATCAACATACCATATTAATATGTTTGTTATAATTAATGAATGACACCCAGCTTCCCCTAATTTTTTTAGCCAAGTGTACTACTTTTTAATTTTGATTTGCAAATTTAAAACCATCCTGGTATTAAAAATTTATTTAAAAATTTAACAGATATACAAAATTTCTACATATATTGGGTATTATGTGATGTTTTATTACATATGTACATTGTATAATCTCCAATCTGGAGATCCTTTAATGAGTTTAATATTGCTTTATAGTGAAAACATCTAAAAATTCTATCTTACAGTTTTTTAATAGAGAAATACACAGTAAATTAACATTATCATTCTTAACCCTATTGTGCAATTGAACTCCAGAACTCCTTACTACTATGTAGATATAACTGGACACCCATCCATCAGTCTTTCCCTGTCCCAATCTCTACTTCCCTCCCCAGCCTCTGGCAACCTCCTATGAGATCATTTGTTATGTTTAGACTCCACATATGAATGAGACCATGTGGTATTTGTCTTGCTGGCTTGGCTCTTTCACATAATGAACTCCAGTTGCATCCATGTTTGTGCAAATGTCAAGGTTCTATCCTTTTCATGGTTGAGTAATATTCCATTGTTTATTGGTACCACATTTTATTTTTACATACTTATTTATGCATTCAACAAAGCAGAGTTACAGAGGGAGAAGGAGATGGAGATACACACACACACACACACACACAACACACACGCAAAACTTCCATCTACTGTTTCACTCTCTAAATGGCTACAGTTGCCAAAAACGGGTCAGGCAGAAGCCAGGAACCAGAGAACTTTGTCCAGGTTTTCCACATGGGTACAGGGGCCTTAGCACTGGGCCAATTTTTGCAGCTTTCCAAGGCCACATTGGCAGGGATTTGAATCAGAAGTGGTGCAGCCAGGACTTGAACAAGAGTCCATAAGGGATGCCGCTACTGCAGGCAGCTCTTATCCCACTATGCCACAGCGCTGGCCCCCAGTTTCTTTTTAAAACCACACGAAGAGTTGTATTGTGGCTCACCTTACCCTGGAACCACACAAAGAAGGAGTATCTGGGAAATGTTAAGTCATCTTAGCTGAGATGACATATCACAAACTCACCATGTATAGTTTCTAAGCAAAATTTTATACATCTGTATTTTTTATTTTAAATAAAGAGAATAATACCAATTGATTCTGTGAATCACTTCTATTATTCAAAATCGAATTTGAGAATCATCTATGTTGTCACTGAATGTTGCATTTTTTGAAGATAGCACAGAATAGCCATTTGTTTTGGTCTTTTTGAACAGTGCTACTACAAACATGTATGCACATTTCTCTGAGTGCATATGTGCAAGAGATCATAGGGGAAACAGTGTGTCACACAAAACACTCACATGCTGAGCTTCACCAGGAACTTCAGATATTTTTTGCCAGAATAATTAGATCTCCACACATTATTTACAGCAGAGGATGTTTATTCCATATTCACTATCTAAATGTTCATATAAAACTACCTACTAGTTGTGAAGTGATATCTTAATTTCTATTGATTTTCATATTTGAATGAACAATAAAAATTGAATATCATATATATTTATGGATTATTAGTGCTTCACCTCTTAAATTACTATATGCATATTTTCTGTTCCTCATATTTGCCTATTCAATCACATTTTTAAAATTTTACTTATTTTTATAGAAACATTTTACATATTTTGCACATTATTTATCATTTATAAATATAGGGGTTCATATTTTATGCTGTTCTTAAACTTAATGTGATAAATATAGTTTGAAATATTTCTCCTTTTAGTAGAAATAAGATTGTAATCTGAGATCATCAATGTAGTTGTCTGAATGCCCATTTACATAATTTGTTTTGATTTAGTTTTTCATTTTATTTCTGTGTTAGTTCCTAGTAATACGGCCACTCCATCCAAACATTAAACTTTATTTCCAGAATTATTTTTATTAACTGTTTATTAACTATCAGTAGTTCAGTGACTTCATTTCTAGCATTATTTCATTTCATCTCTCATTCTTCATAAATATCACTATAAGTCAATTTTTCTTTTTAGGGGAGTGGGAAGGAACAAACTGCAGTTTCAAAACTTTATATGACTTTTATATCTGGTTCATTAACTTTCTCTCTGCCTTTCAAGTATGCAAACTAAATGCATTTTAAAAATTAAAAGAAAAAAATGACTTTAAAACAAAAGTTAACTATCATCAGTTGTTACTGATGTATGATAAAAATGATAGCTCTTAAGAAGGCAATAAAGGTACCTTTGTGTAAAAGCAATATAAAAAATTAAACACCTTACATCCTTTTCAACAATCATGAAAAAAATTAGGAAACCATTATTGAGTAATGAAATCCCATTATCTGAATTCTGTGGGGACTTTTATTTGGTTTGTGTAGGACCGTGTAAAGATGTCTATATAATTGTGCTAGAGAATATTAATACCATTTATCAATCTTAATAAATTATGTTAAACCTTGTTCCTGAATATTTCATTGCTGGTATGGAATGTTCAATGCTTCTGATAAAATTTGCAATTTTCACATTTTTTGGATAAAAATCACAAAACATTTTTCCTCCTATGTGCACAGGTTGGAAAAAGCAGGAGACACTATCTTTGGAGAATTAAAAATACAGCTTAGAATTCCACCTGGATCTGAAAGAATAAATAGTAAAATGAATATCTTATGGGTCTTCTAAAATTTCATGAATATGTATTATGAATAAACTATACATGGTTTGCAATACTTTCGCAACATAAATTTACCTTTTAATTGTATTTGTTAACAAATATTCTGAAGTACCTCATTATATATAAATAATAATAGGAGTAGCTGTATCTATAAGATATTTGACAATATTAAGTGCATAGAAGATAAGATGACTAAATTGTTATAATTATTCAAAAATAAGCCTAACAAGCCAAAATTATTAACATCTCTGCAATACTATGATAATAAATAATACTGCAAAATAATGAGTTTTATAAAGATCACTGAAAAAGATTTTTAATCACATAGCTACTTTGGAAATTGACACAGATCCTTATTTCTACCTACTTCCAACTAAATCCAGATTGAACATAGCAGAAATAGATATGGAGATTTGTGCATTTATTTGGAGGTTCAAAATTGTTTCTTCTATGTTGAAACATAGAAGAAATAAATTATATCTATATGCAAGACCACCTCCCCAATATTAATAGTACATTGACATTAGCTAAGATTCTTTTACTGTTTTCTCTTTTTGATTATTGAGCCCTAGGCCTTTGTGGACAGATTTTTTCATGGTAGGGATGAATCTGTATGTTAATTAATATTTAAGTCAGTCTTACTCCATACTCTGGCTTTAGGTGAAATTTGATGAATTACACCAGTATTGTCCAATGTAAATATATCATGGAAACAAATTAGTATAGTCGTTTTCAAGTTCTCAACAGTCACTTTTAAAAACAGTGTGAAATTAATTAAATATAATATTTTAGTGCAGTATACTAAGGTATTATTCTACAATACTCATCCTAAAAATCAATAGTGAGATATTTGTCATTCTTTATTCTGCCTTCATAATCCACTGTGTGTTTCACCCTTAAAATACATTTAATTTAAGACAAGTCCATTTCAAGTGCTTAATAACCAGGGGAGGCAAGTGACTACTTCAGTACAAACACAGAACTGTGTCTTGCCATTTAAATCGTAATCTGAGAGTAACAGCAAGTGCACTGCTGAGTTCCTGTTAGGAATGCAGAATCACAGGCAGCATTTTAGACCAACTGAGTCAATATCTAAACCTTGACAGTTCTCTAGGGGTTCATATGATCAGCAATGTTCTTCAAAACACTGGATTAGAATGGCTACACATTAATCAAGTCTGATTATTACCAAATATTATATAAACTAGAGCTACAAGGAAGAAACATTTCTGTAAATTTAACTGGGGGAATAGAGTAAATGTATTCTAAAAGCACTAACTTCCAAAGGTGAGAATAAATTCACAATGTTAACAAAAGATTTTTAGGTAGAATTGATAGAAATCTGGTTGTTTTAATAAGTGCTTAATAAGTGTTGATTTTACAACAATATCATAGTTGTATATTTAGAGTATACCATAGCTGATCATGTTAAGTCTAATTGATTATTTTTGCTAATCTTTTTATATTGTTCCTGAAAACATTTCATTCAGTGGATTTTGCTCCAAGTTATTCATTTGATATTACATATTTTTGAAATGCCAAACATAAAGTTATCTGGAAGGGGTGTATTTGAATCATGGCAGGCATACTAGTTCAGTAAAAGAATCCTTGGACCAGCAATAGACTTTACTAACTGTTGCTCATCATGTTGAACTTGAATTTTTCTAATCTCTGAGTTATGTAAATTTGCACCTTTCATCCAGAAAATGTTTCTTTTCTATATTAAAATGAATTGTTCTTTAGTAGATGGTGCAGTGAACCTCAACAATTTCTTTAAGGAAACTTGGATTACTAAGATCATGTTTATGATTTGAGCTAGCTTTGTAGTTCATCATATCTAATACAAAACAAACAATATTATTTTCTGAAAGAACAGCATGTTTTCTGAGATGTTTTAAACAAATCATAAAAAGAATATATGCATATTTTCTGGCGTGCAGGATAGTAGCCAATAAATAAGAGTTATTATTTTTATGTATTGCACCACATTAGAGATGTCACAAAATAAGCTGACATATTTAGACAAGCAGCTTCTGGATAGCCTTTCAAGAAATTTGTTAAAAAATGTCACGTGAATAATTTAGATTAAGAAATTAAATAAAATCTCTTCATGTGTTTTATTATGAAATCACATTCATACCTTTAATGAAGATTAGAGCAAATATTTCATATTGCTGACTATAATAAAATAATCAATTATTTCCACTAAAGGCATCTGTCATCAATTCTAAATTCCTGAAAATTAGTTAAATTGAATATACTCTTCATTATTTTGTTTTTATAATATTTATTCTTAAAAGTAAAATTTTATTATATTGTCTTTTTTATGTGAGGCTGATTTGTATTTAAAATAGTGATATAGCATTTATCATATAATAATATTTAGATATAAATGTGAATAAGAAAGTCATATTTAATAGTTTAGTTAAAGATATAACAGCAAGATATATATAGGAAACAACATTTCTGGTACTGCAACAATTACAGTTTTGGAATTCCAACTGAGAATATGCAGGAAACAAGTGTATTCATGTACTTTTGAGAGACAGAAAAAAACAGAAAGAGAGCGAGAGAGAGACTCTGGTCTTTGTTGATTCATTCCCCACATACCTGCAATAGTCTCTGCTGGGCCATTCATCAAATCAGGAGGTGGGTAGGAACCCATTCACTTAAGTGATCACCAGTTTCCTACCTTCTGCATATTAAAGAATTTGGATCAGGCGCTAAAGGCTAGTCCAGTTCAGGCATCCTGACATGGAAAGTGAGTGATTTAGCCACCAGGTCAAACAGCTCTCCCTAGTACTCATATTTTAAATACTCATTTTTTTGTCAATGCATTTTTTTCTGTGTATTATATCTTTACAATGGGCTTTTCTTGTTTAGCTCAAATGCTCAATATCCTCATAGTTTATCATATTCCTTTTAAATTCACAGTGATTTAAACTAATTCTTGGTTATGCATTTTACATTAGTTCTTTCCATTTTTAAAGAAATTCTAAGATTTGTCTTTATATGACAATTCATGTGATAGGGCATTTTTAGCCTCAGTTATATGAAGAAGGCTTTAGAGAGTTATTCTTTCACCATGTGTTCTGGTAAAGACACAAATTTGAAATTACAATTGCTACCTGCCACACTAAATGTAAAGAATGCATTGATTGCATTCTTATGTTCTGTCAGAATGTTCCACAAAGAACTACCTTGTTATAAAAATCAAACATTTTCATAATACTGCTTTTTTTAAAAATTCTTGCCAATAGTGTACATTGAGATATCATTTTTATAAATGAAGAATGATTTTAAATAGGGAAGAAAACTATGTTACTTAAGTAGAAATGAACATTCTGAATCCCTAATGTTTCAAATGTATGGAATAACCATCTTATTCAGTATTCCTTTATGCATAAAAGTTATGCAAAGCCTCAAAGGCCAAATGATTAAATTCATGTTTTAATGCAATCAAGGACTTGCCTTTAAAATGAATTAGGCATCCCAGGGCCAAGAGAAACCAAAATGCATTTCAAGTTAATGTGGGCTCTGACACTTTAATGAATTGAAGAGTTTGTACTGACTTGTACTTATCCATAGATCCAGAGTTTCATCTATAAATGTCCACATTCAATACAGAACGCTAATGAATTTTCTTTTTTGTTATGAAATATTATATTTAGTTTGCATCATACTCTTTCACACTTATTTTTACATTAAATCTTCTCAAGTAAAAAAATGACATATAGGAGTCAATAAAGTTCTTTACATCAAAATTATAATATGCAAATTGAAAATAAGAAAAATCTGCTAATCATCAGATTAAATTCTGGGGACCAGAGTTCAGAAACATATGGAAGCTGATCAACTTGGAATGAAGAGTTTAATATTTTTTGCCTTTAGTTATTAGTAGTTGAGAATGGCAGTTGATTCAGTCAATAATTTTATTAAATCAGAGTTCACAGATTAGAGGTCAATTCTCCAGAATAAGTGTAGAAAAAAATATATGACTGGATATGTTGCCATTCAACCATGTAGCACTCAATGAACTGCAGGATTAAATCAACAGGTTAAGAATTTCTATTTAAAAGATACAAAGTTTCAGTTAAGCAAAGTAAAAATTTATAGAGAATTGAAGTACACCATTGTGCCTCTCAGTTAACAATAAAGTATTGTACGCCAGAAAATTGGTAAAAGGCTAGAACTCATATTAAATTTTCAGACAAATAATATTCCTGAGAGTTCTACCAAAACCAGCACCTACCACGCACAAAGTGCTCTTCTACCCATCTACGCATGCAGAGCAAATAGAGGGCTGTTTCTGTAAAAGTGGTGATGACGATGATGATGATGATAGAGGAAATATATATTGAGTTCTTGCCACATGAATGACTTAGGAAAAAATAAGTGAATTATAATTTCCTGCAGATGCCTTTCACACACTTACATCCATTTATGTTTATATTCCTGTATGTGAGTTTGATCTTCAAGCAGAACTAATTTAATATATTGTTTCCTCATTTGAGAAATGAGCACAGTAACTCACAGAAATCTAAGTTTTAAATGGCTATGAGAATGTGACACCTACATTCACATTCAGGCAATTAGAATTCAAGGTTTCATTTATAAATGCTGGGTACTAAGAACCAAGAATCTCTGGAGAGTGCTAGTGTGGATGTTCACAGAGACAAAGACATAGAGAAAGCAAAGATAAGAGTAGCAATGCAATGATGAATAAGGGAATGGTGAGATGAGCAATATACAAATGAAATTCAGTTGAGTTAGGAAGTAGAAAATGAATCAATAAATATGATGTTCAGTATGGCATTAACATACTCAAATATTTGACTTTGTACAAAATTTTTAAAAATAACTTTTTATTTATGTAAAGCGAACAAATATGTGTTTCATATGTACAGATTTAGGAGCATACTCCCACCCTCCCTCCTCTTTCCTTTCTTATTCTGTTATTTTTGCAATGATATAATTTCAGCTAAACCCTCCGCTAAGTAAAGAATTCAAAATAAAGGAAAAAAGAAAAAAAATGCTGTTCTACAATATTAGAGACAATGGCTGTAATCAATAGTCAATGCTGAAAATGTTAATTTTGCTGATATACATTGCATTTTTTATTTCTATTAGTTACCACAGATCAAGGAAAAAGGGTATTTGTGTTTTGGAGACTGGATTTTTCACTAAGAATGGTGGTTTCTACTTGCATCCATTTTGTTGCAAAAGACAGCATTTTATTCTTTTTACAAATGAGTAGTATTACATAATAAATGGATATACATTATTTTCTTTATCCAGTCATCAGTTGATGGACATCTGGGTTGATTCCATATCTCAACTATTGTAAATTGAGCTGCAATAAACATGGGGATACAGATAACTCTTCCATAGACTGATTTCATTTGATTTGTGTAAATTCCCAGGAGTGGGATGCCTGGGTCATTTTGTAGATCTGTGGTCAGCTTTCTGAGGAATCTCAATATTATCTTAATAAAGGCTTTACTAGTTTGCATTACCGCCAATGGTGGCTTAAGAAACATTTTCCCCATATCCTTGCCAGCATTTATTGTTTGTTAATTTCTATATGAGAGCCAATCTAGCCAGGGTGAGATGAAACCTCATTGTGGTTTTGACTTACATTTCCCTGATGACTAGTGATTTTGAACATTTTTTTTCTTGTGTCTATTGGCCGTTTGAATTTCCGCTTTTGAAAAATGCCTGTTCAAGTCCTTTGCCCATTTATTAACTGATTGTTTGTTTTGTTGTTGTTGATTTTCTAGAACTCATCATGAATTCTGGATAATAACACTTTATCAGTTTCATAGTTTACAAATGTTTCTCCCATTATGTTGGTTGTCTTCATCTTCTTGAATGCTTCTTTTCTAGTGCAGAAGCTTCTTAAGTTGATATAATACTATTTGTCTATTTTTTTTTTTTTTTTGATACCTGTGCTTCTGGGGTCTTTTCCAAGAAGACTTACAAATGCCCATGTCTTGCAGAGTTTCTCCAATCTTCTCAACTAGTAGTTTGTTAGTATCTTGTCCTAGATTTAGACCCTTGATGCATTTTATAATTATTTTTATATCAGGTATAAGGTAGGGGTCTTGTTTCAAACTTAAGCATGCAGGGATCCAATTTTCCCAGCACCATTTGTTGAAGAGATTGTCATTTCTCCAGGGGTTGATTTTAGCTCCTCTATCAAAGATTAGTTGGAAAGAAGGACTCAAAGTTAGTGTGGTTCACAAGGGTCTCCCTCATGCAGTATCAGCAGTGGCATGGGCTACAGCAGTCTGCTGTCACCTTGCTCTCAGAAGCTGTTGTCTCCTCCAGCCCTGAGCTGCAGAAGTTGGGGATGGTATCTTTGCTTGCTGCTGTGTGTCTGCACTTTCCACACTGCTCCATGGTGCTCCTTTTCTCTCAGTTGAATTTCCACTGCAAACTTCTCTCCAACTCCCCCCTGAGAATACACTCCTCGGCTTTCCTTCTGCTATCTTTTCCTTGTCAAAATCAGCACAGCATTTTCCTATTCAGACATCTTGAAATTTCCTCTGGATGAGATTTGAGATAGAAAGTATTGGTTGCATAGGAGGTCAAATGGCTTTTGGATTTTTTTTTATTGGAGATTGTTAGTTTATTTGCTTTTCTGATCAAAGATTGAGGAAACTTCATCATGTTTAAAATTCAAATAGTAGACTAGTGGAGAAGAAAATAGTGAAACAAAGGATTAAACCTGTAAGCTTTTGGTTGTTATAATAAATCAAACTGTATAATCTTGCTATGAGTATTAATGTAATAAACACATAATTCATAAACAACTCTTCATATCCATGAATTTTACCATAACAATAACTAGATTGTCTTCAATAGAAGCCATAAAATTTAATCTTTTTATCCTTTATACAAAAAAAAAAAAAAACCTGGGGAAAATATATCATTATTTCATTAGCCCCTCCATATAACCATAGTTGACATGTCTAATGTTTTATACAAATGACTTGACAAACTATTTTCATTCAATAAGATGGTTCCTGCCATTTAAGGAACTCTAGTGATAATTATTAAAATTGCAGATTATAGAATTAATCCTGCATCGTTGTTACTATATATGAATTCTTAAGAGAAAAATGATAAAATTCTGAATAAAATACACATTAATTGATGACACGAAAAATGTATACTGCTTTGTTTCTACTGTTTAGAGTAATGCTACAATTAAAGTATAATAAATTCCTAAAATACACTGCTCTTTGAAAGAAAGACTATTATTAGAAAATGGCCATTTTTATTGTTTATATGTTTATTACAGAACTCAAAAATTCAGAAGGGATAAACTTAAAAATCTTTCTAATTCTTCTATTGAAAAATTTTAAATCAAACACACTTTATATGAATATACTAAAATTAAGTATGATTGAAAAACTGTTTTTATAGCATTTTAATATAAATTTACTAGTTAGGTTCATGCACAATGTACACACATTCATTGGAATAGGAAAGTTTAAAATAAAAGGAATTTGGGAAAATAGCACAAGCAGAAAATAATAACAATGCAAATTATTCACAAATAATTTTTAAAAACTCATAAAAATTGAGAATGCAAATAAAGTACTATTAATAATTTAATAACACATTTAACATTTAATATAATATTTAATTTTTTTTACCTTTTATTTAATGAATATAAATTTCCAAAGTACAGCTTATGGATTACAATGGCTTCAACCCACCCATAACGTCCCTCCCACCCACAACCCTCCCCTTTCCCACTCCCTCTCCCCTTCTATTCACATCAAGATTCATTTTCGATTCTCTTTATATACAGAAGATCAGTTTAGCATACATTAAGTAAAGATTTCAACAGTTTGCTCCCACATAGTAACACAAAGTGAAAAATACTGTTTGAGTACTAGTTATAGCATTAAATCACAATGTACAACATATTAAGGACAGAGATCCTACATGAGGAGTAAGTGCACAGTGACTCCTGTTGTTGACTTAACAAATTGACACTCTTGTTTATGGCATCAGTAATCACCCTAGGCTCTTGTCATGAACTGCCAAGGCTATGGAAGCCCCCTGAGTTCACTGACTCCGATCATATTTAGACAAGGCCATAGTCAAAGTGGAAGTTCTCTCTTCCCTTCAGAGAAAGGTACCTCCTTCTTTGATGACCTGTTCTTTTCACTGGGATCTCACTTGCAGAGATATTTCATTTAGGTTTGGTTTTGGTTTGTTTCATTTTATTTTTATTTTTATTTTTTGCCAGAGTGTTTTGGCTTTCCATGCCTGTAATACTCTCATGGGCTTTTCAGCCAGAGCCGCATGCCTTAAGGGCTGATTCTGAGGCCAGAGTGCTGTTTAGGACATCTGCCATTCTATGTGTCTGTTGTGTATCTCACTTCCCATGTGGATTGTTCTATTTATTTATTTATGAAAGGCAGAGTGACAGAGAGAACTTCCACCCACTGTTTCACTCCACAAATACAAACAGGGCTGAATCAGGCCAGGACTGAATCAGCAGGAACTTCATCACAATCTCCTGTGAGGTATAAGCTATCATCCAATGCTTTCCCAGGTACATTAGCAGAAAGCTGCATCAGAACCAAGAAAGCCAGGATTCGAAGTGTAATTACAAGCTCTTTGTAATTTATTCATGTTACCACTCCACAAATTCTAAGAGGTTGACTCCTTGACTATGAGTTTCCTGTACCTTCATGATCACATCTACCTTTATGCTTCTTTTTTTCCGTAAATATTTTTAGCTATAACCTATTATTAATTATCAAAAAATAATAGATCCACAAAAATTAAAACACATCTCATCAGAGGAAAAAGATGATAGAACAGTTAATGGTTATTAAGTTTTACTACTTAAAAATGCTTTTATGATTAGCATAAAAAGTAATCATAGATTAAAAAGTTGATGTCTCTAGAATCATGTTCAATGCTATGTGTAGTTTAGAAAAAATGGCAGTGCAATTCAGCATGTTCCTATATAATTGGTCAAAGGGATCACATAAACAAGATTAGTGTTTGCTAATACTAACTGAAAAAATTAAAAAGAAGAGAAGAATCCAACATGGGATGCCAGATACACAGCAGACTCATAGAATGGCAGATGTCCTAAACAGCATTCTGGCCTCAGAATCAGCCCTTAAGGCATTTGGATATGGCTGAAGAGCCCATGAGAATATTTTAGGCATGGAAAGCCAAGACACTGTGGCAAAAAAAAAAAAAAAGACCTAAATTAAAGATCTCTGTGAGTGAGATCTCAGCAGAAAGAACAGGCCCTCAAACAAGGAGGTATCTTTCTCTGAAGGGAGGAGAGAACTTCCAATTTGATTATGGCCTTGTCTAAATAAGGTTGGATTTTGTAAACTCAAGAGGCTTCCCTAGCCTTGGCAGTTCATGACAAGAGCCTTGGGTGATTACTGACATCATAAATAAGAGTGTCAATTGTTAAATCAACAACAGGAGTCACTGTGCACCTACTCCCCATGTAGGATTTCTGTCCTTAATGTATTATGCTATGTGAATTAATGGTAAAACTACTACTCAAACAGTACTCTATACTTTGTGTGTCTGTGTGGGTACAGTCTGTTGAAAGCTTTACTGAGTATATACTAAGTTGATCTTCTGTACATAAAGATAATTGAAAATGAATCTTGATGAAGAATGGGATGGGAGAGAGAGTGGGAGATGGGATGGTTTTGGGTGGGAGGGAGCTTACAGGGAGAAAAGCTGCTATAATCCAAAAGTTGTACTTTAGAGATTTATATTTGTTAAGTAAATTTGAAAAAAAAAGAAAGTTTGAGGGTTAAAAAAGGGAATTTTCTCTGCTTGTCGTGAGTAAGAGCAGTTTCTGATTTATATTAGATGTGGAAGCAACCATCCAGTGGTAATTACCTGTCCCATGCCTTCCTCTATTTCTCATATAATTATCAGTGACTTTTCTAATATGAATTACAGGGACTCCAAAGGCCCCTGAAAAAGAAAGAAAACTTAGGAAAGAAAAAATAATGTAACTGTCTAGGAGCCCTGAGAGAGAAGGCTGGAGACAAAAGAAATACGTACAATGTAATTTTCAGATATCTGCTCAATGAACCTAATTTGAAGCTCTGCAAACTTCCATGCAAAACAGGCTATTCCAATGTCAGTTCCCTGTTTGGTAGCATGTCTAATTAGCATATACTTTGTTTTCTAATTAGTTACTTTCCCTGACTTCTGACTGGTTATTATTCTGCCCCTCCTGCTGATTGGTTAAATCTGTACTCACTATTCAGAAATGGGCCAAGCAGGGAGAGCCACTTCGTGTATAAGAGTCAGCAGTGGCAAGTAAAACAAGCCAGTTCCAAAGGGACAAATATCATATGTTCTCCCTGATCTGTGACAACTAAGTGTGCACCTAAACGGAAACCTATAGAAGTGAAATGGACACTGTGAGAAACCGTGATTTGAGCAGCCCTTGTCCTATCGAGGAACAGCTTACTGTATTATTCTTTTTAGTATATTTTGTTCTACTTAATACCATTGTTTGAACTCTTTAATTAACACACAATTTTTCTTAGGTCTCTAAATGTAACTGAAAAGTGATCCCTGTTAAATATAAGAGTGGGAATAAGAGAGGGAGAAGATGTACAGTTCAGCACATGTTCACTTGGACTTTCCCCTAATGGTAGAGCTAGAAACGTGCCATGGGACTCCAAATCCCATTAAGATGGCATGTACTAATGCCATCTTACTTGTTAAAGTGATCAGTTTAAGTTTATAATTGATCATAAAGAAAGGATTAAGTGTCAAAGGGATCACATAAATAAGACCAGTGTCTGCTAATAATAATTAATATAATTAAAAAGGAGAGAACTATTCAACTTGGAAAGCGGGATACACAGCAGACTCATACAATGGTAAATGTCCTAAACAGCAATCTGGTGTCAGAATCAGGCCTTAAGGCATTAGAATCTGGCTATAAAG
This sequence comes from Oryctolagus cuniculus, assembly GCF_964237555.1. Lineage (NCBI taxonomy): Eukaryota > Metazoa > Chordata > Mammalia > Lagomorpha > Leporidae > Oryctolagus > Oryctolagus cuniculus. The sequence continues at coordinate 139,921,987 of NC_091437.1, forward strand.
CCTATGAGAGTTTCTCAGGCATGGAAAGGCAAGACACTGTGGCAAAAATTGACCTAAATGAAAGATCTCTGTGAGTGAGATCCCAGAGGAAAAAATGAGCCATAAAGAAGGAGGTACCTTTCTCTGTCCTTAATGTGTTGCACTATGTGAATTAATGATAAAACTAGTATTCAAACAGTACTTTAAACTTTTTGTGTCTGTGTGGGTCCAATCTGTTGAAATCTTTGCTGAGTATATACTAAGTTGATCTTCTATATATAAAGATAATTGAAAATGAATCTTGATGAAGAATTGGATGAGAGAGGGAGTAGGAGATGGGATGGTTTGCAGGTGGGAGAGTGGTTATGGGGGAAAAACCACTATAATCCAAAGGTTGTACATTTCGAAATTTATATTTATTAAAGTTTTCTTAAAAAAAAGAAAATAATGCTAAACAACAACAACAAACAGTTAATGTCAGGGGCTGGCACTGTGTTGTAGTGGGTTAAGTCACCATCTGTAGTGCTGGTATCCCATAAGGGCACTTCTTGTCCCAGGCGCTCCACTTCCAATTCAGCTCCCTGCTAATACGCCTGGTATGGCAACAGAAGATGGCCAATTCCTTGGGCCCCTGACATCCATGATGGAGACCCAGAAGAAGCTCCTGGCTTCAGCCTTCCCAGCCCTGGTCATTGCTGCCATTTGGGAAGTGAACCAGTGGATGGAAGATATTCATCTTTCTCTCTCTCTCTCTCTCTCTCTCTCTCTCTCTCTCTGTGTGTGTGTGTGTGTGTGTGTGTGTGTGTGTGCCTTTTAAATAAATAGATCTTTTAAAAAAATAAAAAGAGTCAGCAGTGGCAAGCTTCTTCTGGCAATTTCTCTCTTGGAATCTCCCTGTTGACTGCTGTGGCTGGAGCTTCTCATTTTCAATAAATCTTGTGTTGTTCACTGTACCTGTCCATGTGGAAATTCTTCTTCAGTGTAAGGTAAGAATCATGATTGCTAGCATCATCCTACAACACTAATATGCAAATACACTAGTATACAAATATGATCTAACTTATGCTTCTAATGTCCAGTTGTTGCTTCACAGTCAATATTCCTGTGCAAAGAAGTCCTGCTTTATAATTATGTTCAAGCCAAACAACCATTACATTTTTTGACATATCATAGAATTTATTCTTGAAATGCATGCTCCTTGGGGAACTCTTTATATAGATTGTATCTACCCCTTACTTTATTCACTATTCACCATTTAGACTTGAACTATTTAAAGAATTAGCTTTGTGTCATTCATAAAATTCAATCTTTCTTAAACTTCCATCCACAACATAGATCTTTCTTGATGCTTTATGTAAAAATATATCATTTAAAATAAAAAAATAATGTAATTCATTAGATTTTAGTTTTCTTACTCCTTCAACCTTTGGCTTTTCATCTTTAGTCACTAATATAATGCCAAAATGTAAAAAGAGCTCAACATATGTTGGATGACAATAGGTAAATATTGACCCCGTTTTCGAGTGGTATATAATAAAAGCCTGAAGACCATATTAGGGATGAATGCCAAATAGTATGGCCTGAGGAAAAAAAAAAAAAAAAACCAAATACATTTAGCACATCTCCAAAGATTTATTAAATTTTATGTTTATTAAACACAATTTTATTTGGACATTTAGTTTTATTTCTTTTAAGTGTTTCACTAATATCTCAATAGAGCTAAATGTCTATAGTCTTTATGAGTTCAGCAGATAGGAAAACAATGTGTTTCATTTCTTTCACAAATAAATGATATGACCTAATTTCAATTCAGTTTTCAATTCAGTAAATTCAATTCTACATAATGAACAAAGGAAGTGTGAATAGGTTTTCAATTGGTTTAATTTTAGATCTGTTATAATGGAATAAATAAAATTGTATTTTTCTTGTCTATTTTGTGATTTGCTATCATGACATAGTGCCTTGTACTGAGACTTTCAATTAAAGTTAATTAGTTCTTTGGTTATAGTGAACATTTGATGCAGTTTCAATTTCACTGAGACAATTTCAATAGAAGTAAAAAAAAAAAGGTAGATTGTTTTGCCAAGCATGAATCCAGCATATTATATGGACAATTTCTATAAAGTCAATATTCAAAAGGAAGTAAAATTTTCTTAGTTTATTCATGATCTGTGTTTTCATTACAATGAAAGCTAATTTTATCACTCAAGTATTTTTAGGTTAATGATCCTGGGTGTTCATATGGAAAAAATATTGTGACAGAGTTTCAGAAGTCAGAGAACTCTTATTCCTTAGAACAAGATAAATGGTAATATTAATGAAATTCAATGCAATTCTTTAATTTCCATGGTTTTTAATATAAAATCAATTTTATTGTCAGAATTACAATATTTCTAACTGGTCACTGCCTCTTCCATCTTACTGAATATAGTAATTTCAGCAACTTTCTAAATTAAACAATAAGTAATAAAAGTATCTTTTGTTATTAAGTCCAGAGTTGTTTCCAATATATCTTCTATACTGTAAATCATACAGGATATAGATAATCCTCCGAGAATATAAAGATTATTTTAGTTGACCTATCTTTAAGAAAATTCAATAGATGAATCATAATTCCTCTTAATAAAGAATAGTTTTAAAATTAACAATCTAGGTATTTTCCAGATAAAAAATTATTTAGGCAAGATCATGAGAAGATTCAAGATTATATAGAAAGCATTTGAAGTTCAACTGCATCACTTTGATATTGCATGTTTCAGTTCTTTGAGAATATCCAAAATACTTTCTGTAGATTTATATTTCTTCTTATTTTAGAAACAAAACAAATAAGAGTTAGGGCAGATAGCAAGCAGATGTTTCATTTTTTTTTTAAATACTAACATTTTCAAGTTGTGCTGTACCATATAACAATCCCACCATCAATATAGGGACATTCCAGTTGCTTCATATCCTCAACAATTCTTGATTCCCGCCTCCATTTATAAACAGTTTAATTTGTTTTAGTGATTTGTTTTGGTATTTCTTCCTAACTTTAACTTGCATTAATTTAATTATGCATGGTATTGTGCATATTTCATTTGAGTATTGACTTTTCAATTATCTTCTTTAGAGAATTATGAGCACAAATAACTTGCCTATTATTGATTCTCTGGTAATTTATAAGTTGTGAGTTGTATTTAAACTCCAGATACAATACTTTATTAGATATATATTTTAAAGGTTTTTCTTGCAGTCAGTAGATTGACTTTTTCATTTTCTAAATAAGATTCTTGAAAAAGAAAAGTTTTGCATTAGAAAATGACTAACTTACTAGTGTTTTATTTTTTTAGGGGGGAGCGTATATTCTGTATGTCCTACTCAAGAAATTTTCCCAATCCAAGGTCAAACACATTCCCTCCTATGTTTAAATTTAGACAGTTTAGGGTTCTTAACCTTTGAATTTTTGATGTATAGCCCAAAAGTCACATTTTGCATATGGATATACAGGGTTTTTTGCATACTTTGTTGAAAAAATTCCAGGCAGGAACATGGATAATGAAAATAAAATCACTCTAAATCTTACCTCGTCACAAGTATTTTCCTGAAGTCCTTGGACAGCTGAAGACTTAAAGCAACAACTGGACACGTATTAAAGGAGGGACCAGTGCTGGAGGAGAGATAAGAGCAGGCTTCCTTATGGCTGTCCTTTATGGCAGACACCATAAAGAAGGGTTCAGCAATTTGAGGTAGCCAAAGCCCTAGAGGCTACTTACACTGGGGAAGCTCTCAGACTGCCTCTCTTGTGGGCATTTTCTCCAGGACCACCACCAGGTACTCAAGAAAGTTTTGAGAGAACATTAAGAAGTCATCATTCATGGAGTGGAGCCAGGTGAGAAGAAAACAGGAGAAACCATAGTGAGATCCAAGATTGTTCCTAGCTCTTTCCACTTCTTCTCTTAAATGGAGAAGATTCTTATTATTTAGAGAAAGGATACCGCTTTGTTATAGAGAGAGAAACCCCACTGCAGCGGACAGAATGGAATAACTCAAACAAGTAAACTCACCCTGTCTTCCTAGGGGAGAGTCAAAGAAACATTCTAGGCTCAGAAGAGTGCCAAGGGAAAGCCAACAGTAAAGTAAAAGCTTCAGGTGTCTAAGGTGTCAAGCCTTCCTGAAACTGAGCCTAGACAAAACAGTTAAGTAACGCCACCATCCCTCAGGCCCTGCTACCCCCCTGCTGTCACTTATCAAGTAACTTATAACTGGAAACAAACTCTCTCTGAAGAGAAGTCTAAACTAAATATTTACAATTACGGATGTGGCTTATATTGAAAGACATTCACCCGGAAAGCATGCATCACTGCCATTAATAAATTATTGTGAGAGGAATCAGAAGCCTGGTGTAACTGGGAGTGATAGAGCATTCTATCTGCTTATTAGGGTTTCTCGAAGGCTCACAATAATGGCTTACCATAAAGGAAAGATGTGCTTAATTCCAGTCATTAAAGTAGTTTGCATCACTTTCTATCTTCTTAAAGATATCTGGAATACAATAACAGAAACAAAATTAACAATAACAAAATCATTAGTTGAGCCAAGAAAAAAGCCACAATTTCACAAGTGAGAGAGCAATAATTAAATATGATATAAATAATGTGACATTTGACCAGAATAATAAAATAATTATGACCAACATATTAAAGGCTATACAGGAAAAAGTAGAAACTATTCAACATTTGGTAGGTCTTAGATTTCCAGAAAAATAATTTTATCAGAGAAATAAATACCATGGAAAGAACTTAAGGAAAATTCTGAAATTCAAAACCAGAATTCATTTAAAAACAATCTTCAATAATGAAGAAAAAATAATAACTATCTAAGGATATTTAAGGCTAAATTACATGACACCAGATAAAAATTGGTATTTCAAAATAAATGAAAGCTAATAAATATGTATGTAATAAATAATAAGATACAAATAAATAAAAATAAATTATGTAAAGGTAAAGAAAACTATATATTTGTCTTATTTTTCATTATTTTGAAGGACAATTGTATAAAAGAAAAGTGGTAATAATATGACATTTGTAAAAGCAAACTGTATGAAATAGCACAAGAAATTGAAGATAAAATTAGATATCTAATTTAATAAAGGTAAATAAATATTTGAAATGATACACTATTATTTGAAGATGGAATCTGATTAATTTAAGGCAGATATTTAAAACCCTATATGACTCAGATCTGGGAAGCGGTGTTAAAAAGAATATGTCAATAGTTAAGAAAATTGAATCTTAACAAATGCTAAATTAAAGACAATCAAAAGAATAAAGGGAAATACATCATAAAAAGAAAGTAAACTGATAAATAAAACAAGATGATTTTGGTCATATCATATCAGACTCACATTATTCTTTTGTGGTTTAAGTACACCAAAATGTGTTAGATTGTACAAGTAATTTGAGACCTTTCTCCTTTCTACTATAGATATTTATTGATGTAAATTGCCTCCTACCAGCCATTTTATCAGGATCAAGCTAATTTTGATATATTGGGGTTTCATTTTATTCAATGCAAAATGTTATTTAATTTCCTTGTTGATGTTTTCACTGACCCAAGAGTCACTTGATTTATTTAATTCCTCAATTTTTAAGAATATTTTTTTAAACTTTTATTTAATGAATATAAATTTCCAAAGTACAGCTTATGGATTACAATGGCTTCAACCCACCCATAACGTCCCTCCCACCCACAACCCTCCCCTTTCCCACTCCCTCTCCCCTTCTATTCACATCAAGATTCATTTTCGATTCTCTTTATATACAGAAGATCAGTTTAGCATACATTAAGTAAAGATTTCAACAGTTTGCTCCCACACAGAAACATAAAGTGAAAAATACTGTTTGAGTACTAGTTATAGCCTTAAATCTCAATGAACAGCACACTAAGGACAGAAATCCTACATGAGGAGTAAGTGCACAGTGACTCCTGTTGTTGACTTAACAAATTCACACTCTTGTTTATGGCATCAGTAATCACCCTAGGCTCTTGTCATGAGCTGCCAAGGCTATGGAAGCCCCCTGAGTTCACTGACTCTAATAATTTTTAGACAAGGCCATGGTCAAAGTGGAAGTTCTTTCCTCCCTTCAGAGAAAGGTACCTCCTTCTTTGATGGCCTGTTCTTTCCACTGGGATCTCACTCGCAGAGATCTTTCATTTAGGTTTGTTTAGGTTTGGTGTGTTTTTTTTTTTTTCCAGAGTGTCTTGGCTTTCCATGCCTGAAATACTCTCATGGGATTTTCAGCCAGATACTCATGCCTTAAGGGCTGATTCTGAGGCCAGAGTGCTGTTTAGGACATCTGCCATTCTATGGGTCTGCTGTGTATCTCACTTCCCATGTTGGATCGTTCTCTCCCTTTTTGATTCTATCAGCTAGTATTTGCAGACACTATTCTTGTTTCTCTGATCCCTTTGGTTCTTGGTCCTATCATTATCATCAATTGTGAACAGAAATTGATCACTGGGACTAGTGAGATGGCATTGGTACATGCCACCTTGATGGGATTGAATTGGAATCCCCTGGTATGTTTCTAACTCTACCGTTTGAGGTAAGTCAGCATGAGCATGTCCCAAATTGCACATCTCTTCCCTCTCTTATCCCCACTCTTATATTTAACAGTGATCACTTTTCAGTTAAGTTTCAGCACTTAAGAAGAATTGTGTATTGATTACAGTATTCAACCACAAGTATTAAGTAGAACAAACCAAAAAAATACTAAGAGGGATAACATATCAAGTTGCTCATCAACAGTCAGGGTGAGGGCTGATCAAGTCACCGTTTCTCATAGTGTTCATTTCACTTTAACAGGTTTCCTTTTTGGTGCTCAGTTAGTTGTCACCTATCAAGGAGGACAAGTGGTATTTGTCCCTTTGGGATTGGCTTATTTCACTCAGCATAATGTTTTCCAAATTCCTAACAGGGATCACTTTTCAGTTAAAATTTAAACACCTAAGAATAATTGTGTGTTAATTACAGAGTTCAACCAACGGTACTAGAACAAAAAAAAATACTAAAATGGATAAAGTATTACATTGTACATCAACCGTCAGGACAAGAGCTGATCAAGTCACTGTTTCTCATAGTGTCCATTTCACTTCAACAAGTTTCCCCTTTGGTGCTCAATTAGTTGTCGCCAATCAGAGAGAACATATGATATTTGTCCCTTTGGGACTGGCTTAATTCACTCAGCATGATGTTTTCCAAATTCCTCCATCTTGTTGCAAATGACTGGGTTTCATTGTTTTTGACTGCTGTATAGTATTCTATAGAGTACATGTCCCATAATTTCTTTATCCAGTCTACTGTTGATGGGCATTTGAGTTGGTTCCAGGTCTTAGCTATTGTGAATTGAGCTGCAATAAACATTAATGTGCAGACAGCTTGTTTGTTTGCCAATTTAATTTCCTTTGGGTAAATTCCAAGTAGTGGGATGGCTGGGTTGAATGGTAGGGTTATATTCAGATTTCTAAATTTTGATATCTCTTTCTACCTTGATTCCTTTATGCACAGAGAACAACATTTATGTCAGTTCAGTTATTCTGAATATATTGCCCAGAATACAGTTATTGTAGGTAAATGGTTTGTATGTACTTGTAAAGAAGTGTATTCTACCTTTTTTTAAATTGAATGTTCCATCATATCAGTTAAAATTGGTTTATTAAATGATTGAAATCTCTACAAGTAATTTTGCTAAAGGAGGACATCATTTTCTGCAGATTTTTTTAAATTTAATATTTTTATTATATGTGGAGAGAAAGATAAAAGTAGTGATGAAAACAGACACCAGTATTGCTTGGTTTTATGTATTTTCTCTCTGACATGGATATAGAGGTCTTCATTTTGTAGAAATGCATTCAGTTCCTTGCGTTTGTAACTACAGTTTTAAGCAAAAATATTATATACAATTTAAAATATTTTAAGTTCTTAAAATGTTACAGAAATATTAAGCACAGACACAAGTATGTAAGCATGTTCTCTGCTTCTTACATGGAAACACACTCTGTATCACACCAGCATCTTCTTCTCTGTTTTGTACAAAATTGTATCTTGAAAAATATTTCGTATTAGTATGTTTATATACCAAGGACATTCCATTAAGCTATTTAATTAATACCTTTAAGATTTAGCAAATTCTTAGAAGTAGGAAGTAGAAATTGTACTGTGTTCAGAGGTGAGGTATTTATTTTCTCTTCATGAAAATGTGTTACTCATTGTGTTCCCAAACTGATACATAATTTAGGAATATATCATCATTTGTTCCACTGATTCCCTACTAAGTGATCCTTTGTAGTATTCAGATTTTACCCATATATATTTATCTGTATGATAAATTCTCAGAAATGAAATACCTCATAAAAATAAACATTTAAAATTTTGATAAATACTGTAAAACTAACCACCTGGATTGACTGAACATTCATTCTTGTCAGTGATGAGTGCAAATAGTGTTCTTAAAGTAGGTAAGTAGCAATGTGGTGTTTATCTGCGAGGTAAAACTCAAGTATATTTTATTGAAAATACTATCGTTTTAAAGACAGGTTAGATATACATTAATGCATACAGATGGCATTTGTATATTTGTATCAGTAGATAGCATGGGCTATTATCTTATTTGCCCATTTTTCTATTTGGCTGTGTATTTTTCAATGTTGACGTGTAAGATCAAAAGTCAGTATGAAAATACGGTGCTATTCTGTTTTTAGCACTGAAAATTTAGGTAACATAAGTTTAATATTGATGGCGGATGTTATATTGAAGCCTTTGTAGAGTAATTCCTTTACAATGAACTTCTATTCATTTTCTAGTATGTGAAAATCTATACTGTATTTTCATGCAGAACAAAGAAAGCACAAATCTGTGATCAATACAAAGAATTCTTAATTTAAAGTACAGGCTTATTTGAGATAACACTTATCATTTTATATTTTAATTAAGCAAACAACTGAATTACTTATATTTAAGTAAGCCTCAATCTGTAGTATTTTAATATGCCTAATATGTTGAATTATTGTTTTGGAAATTCTATTGTCAATAGTAAGCATAACAGTAAGAACATTAGTTTTTTATTCATGGGCTAATTTCTATAATAACATGCTGAGCATAAATATTATATGGGCAGAAATAAATAATTTGCTTTATTAAAATACAGTATAAATGGAAGGTGAAATACCCTTTAGGCTTTCGCATAGTAAAACATTTTGGATCCTTCTTGGTACTGGAGTTATACTATATAATATTAAATACTGACTAGACTGCCATGAATGTTTGTTGAGAAAAAGTTAAAATGGCTTGTTATCATAAAATTAAGCTATTCCTCAAAGCTATCAAAATCATTAAACAGCAGGGGTCAGAGAAGCATATGCTTTCGTCTTCATTTAGCAGTACTAGCTGGAAAAAATGTTCCCTATTGGTAACATCCAGGCTTTTACATAAATTAGGATTCTTACTACATGACAGTTCAGAATCAAATATAACAGCATTAAATGTAAGAATTAGAGTAAACGTGCTTATTTCATATTTCAGTGTTATTTTCTTATTTTATTTCATTTTTCCCAATTTCCACCAAATACCCTAACTCACCAAACTCTGCTCCTGATATTTAAATATAAATATCATCTTTTCCAGAAAGCATCATTAAACATAATCAGAAGATTAATAGTTCTATCCTCTTATTTCAAAATTGATCAGGCCAGTTACTTGCTTAGACCTCCATTATGGTACCTACCACCCTGTATTATGGCTCAACTCTGTTTCTTTTCTCCTTGTTTTTAATAATGAACCACCCAGAAAGCAGAGATTATGCCTTAGTCACATTTGTCTTGCCTGTTCTAACAGGATGCAGGGCTCTTTGTGGTCACAATTACTGAAATATTTAATTACTTAACTATATTGATTGAAATCATGTAAGGGGGATTACCACCAAGTATTTCATACACTACCTATTATAATGGTCCATGAAATTAAAAACAAGCGTCACAGCTCACTAGGCTAATCCTCCGCCTGCGGTGCTGGCACCCCAGGTTCTAGTCCCGGTTGGGGCACTGGTTCTGTCCCGGTTGCTCCTCTTCTAGTCCAGCTCTCTGCTGTGGCCCGGGAAGGCATCCGCATGGGAGACCAGGAGGAAGCACCTGGCTCCTGGCTTTGGATCAGTGCAGTGTGCCAGCCGTAGCGTCCATTTGTGGGGTGAACCAATGGAAGGAAGATCTTTCTCTCTGTCTCTCTCACTAACTCTGCCTGTTAAAAGAAAACAAAACAAAACACAAGCATCATTTCTATTAAGAGAGAAGGTATATTTGCTGGTGACAACTGTTCTGTATTTTCATAAACTTTATCAAAACTATAACAGCAAATGAAGAAAGGGTAAGGCTTTTCTTTTCATATGTTTTTAAAGCTTCATTGGGGTATAATTGTTTACTATTAATTGCACATATTTTAAGTGCATGGTATTATAAATTTCAACAAGCATGTATGAAGGTACTCCAAAGTTTCATAGAAAATGGAATTTAAAGTTAAATTAATTTTGGTGCCAAAGCTTTTTTAAATCCATGCATAGCTGTTTTTTCATAATACAGACATTCTATGAACTCTTTGAAGATCCCTTTCATGCATGGATTTCCTCTGTATCATCATCACATAACCAAATAATTAATATAAATATCACCCCAAAATGTTCTCATGTAACACTTTTGTGATTGTTTCCCACATTTCACCTAATTGTTAAGTATTCCATTCGGTGATAGATAGGTTAATTGATTGATTTAAACATCTACATAGTGGTTATCATTTTGGCTTGTTTCTCATTTTTGGTTATTACAAATAAGCTGAATATTTGTTCATGATTATTTGCTTCTGGAACTTTCCATACTTATTATTTATTTTATACATATTTAAACATGATTTGAACATTATATATATATATATATATATATATATATATATACCATGTGTTACTTTTCTTTCTGTAATGTGATTATATATTCTCAACACAAGTAATTTATCACATAAAAACACATATTTTTATCCAGATATTCTAACTATGGCTTACATTTTCAGTTCATTAGAAGGATTTCATTTCATATTTTGTGAATTTTATTGCATTATAATTTATTATGCTTGCTTATTTTTAACCAAAAAAATCTGATTATGTGAAAGCATTCTTTCTTTAAAAATCTCTATAAAGCTAAAATTTACATTTGAGTTACTTTCATACTTTTTCATCTGAATCTCTTCCCTTCCATTTTCTAAGACACATCTGTTAAATGCTTAGTAGGTATCTTTACACTTGTTTATGGTTTTAAATAATATATATATAATATCCTATAATCCACGTAAAATATTTACATTTCACATATATAAAATGCTTAATAAACTGTAGGTAGTAGTAAAAAATAATTTATTACAATAAAAAGTCAATTTTAAGTGTAAAATTTGGATTTTGACAAATGGATTCCTTCATTTGCTCCTTGTAGTGTATCTTGCTCTGACTGCTTTTATTGTTACCTAGAAAACTTTTATTTAAGGTATACAAACTTCATGCATTTTAAACATACAAATTTAGGATCATTGTGGTTCTTCCCAACCTACCTTCCCTCCTACCTGCACTCCCACCCTTCTTCCTCCCTCTTCTATTCCCATTCTTACTTTTTACAAAGATCTATTTTCAATTAACTTTATACATATAAGGTTAACCTTATCTAAATAAAGTGTTCAAAAATACTGTGAAAAAGAAAGAAACTATTCCTAAACAGTTGAGACAAGGGCTGTTCAAAATCATGGCATTTGAAAGTATCAATTTCACTTCTATAGATGACCTTTCAGGTACGCTATTAGTTACCACAGATCAAGGAGAACATACAGTATTTTTCTTCTGGGGACTGGCTTATTTCATTGAGTATAATAATTTGCAGTAGCCTTCATTTTGTTGAAAACAGCAGGATTTGATTTTCTCTTACTGCTGTGTAGCATGCCATAGTGTACATATACCATAATTTCTTTATCCAGTCTTCAGTTGATGGACATTTGGGTTGATTTCATACCTTAATTTTCGTGAGTTGAGCTGCAATAAATATGGGAGTACAGATAACTCTTTCATAAGCTGATTTCATTTGCTTTGGATAAATTCCAAGGAGTGGGATGACAGGGCCATACTGGCAGGTCTACATTCAGATTTCTGAGGTATCTCCATAACGTCTTCCAGGGTGGCTGCACCAGTCTACATTCCCACAAACAGTGGATTAGGGTACATTTTCCTCCTCTGAATCCTTGCCAGCATTTATTTGATGATTTCTGTAGGAAAACCATTCTAACTGGGGTGAGGTAAAATCTCATCGTGGTTTTGATTTGTATTTCCATTATGGCTATTGATCATTAGCATTCTTTCATATTTCTGTTGGCCATTTGAATTTCCTCTTTTCAAAATGCCTGTTCAAGTCCTTCAGTTATAGAGTTTCTAGAGTTTCTATTCTGTTCCATTGGTCTTCCAATATGATTTTTTTGGCAGTACCAGGCTGTTTAGATTTTAACTGCCTGTAGTATGTCTTGAAATCTGGTTTTATGATGTCTCCAGCTTTGTTTTTGTTATATAAGATTGCTTTATCCATTTGGGGTCTCCTGTGTTTCCATATAAATTCCAACATCATTTTTTTCTGAATCTGCAAAGACTGCCCTTCGTATTTGGATTGGAATTGCACCATATCAGTGGATTGCTTTTGGTAGTGAGGACATTTTGATAATATTGAAATCCCAATCAAAAACATGGAAGATTTCTCCATTTATTTCTGACTTCAATTTATTTTTTAATATTTTGTAATTTTCATCATTGAGATCTTTGATATCCTTGGTTAAATTTATTCCAGGTTATTTAATCTTTTGTAGTTATTGTGAATGGGATTGATTTTAGAAGTTCTTTCTCTGCCATGGCATTGTCTGTGTATACAAAGGCTCTTGATTTTTATGTGTTAATTTGATATCTTGACACTTTACTAAACTCTTTTATGAGTTACAGTAATCTTTTAATGAAGTCTTTTGGATCCTCTATATATAGAATCAAGTCATCTGCAAATAGGGATAGTTTGACTTCCTTCTTCCTGCTTTGTAACTCTTTGATTTCTTTTCTTGCATAATGGCCCTGGCTAAAACTTCCAAGACTGTATTTAATAGCAATGGTGAGACTATGCATCCTTGTCTGGTTCCAGAAATTAGTGGGAATGCTTCTAACTGTTCCCCATTCAATAAGTTCCTGGCTATGGGTTTGTCATAAATTGCTTTGATTGTATTGAGTAATGTTTCTTCTATGCCCAATTTGCTTAAGGTTTTCATCATGAAGGATGTTCTGTTTTATCAAATGCTTTCTCTGCATCTGCTGAGGTAATTAGAATTTTCTTCATCAGTTTGTTAATGTGAAGTGTCAGATTTATTGATTCACAAATGTTGTACAATCCCTGTATATCAGGGATGAATTCGATTTGATCCTGGTGAATGATCTTTCTTATGTGTTGCTGGATTCAATTAGCTAATATCTTGTTGATGAATTTTGTATGTAAGTTCATTAGAGAAATTGGTCTATAGTTCTCTTCCTCTGTTGGATCATTTTCTGCTTAGTAATTAAGGTGATGTTCTCTTCATAGGTATCTAGGAAGATTCCCTCACTTTCAATTGTTTTGAGTATCTTGAGAAGCAGTGGATTTAATTCTTTCTAATTGTTGGGTAGAATTCAGCCATGAAGTCATTGAGTCCTGGGCTTTTCTTTGTTGGAAGGGTTTTTATTATTGATTCAATTTCCTTCTTGGTAATGGGTCTGTGTTTTTTGTTTGTTTGTTTTGTTTTTCTTTTGTCTTCATGGCTCAATGTAGGTAGGTTGTATGTGTCTAGGAATCTATGCATTTCTTTCCAATGTGTTGGCATATAACACTTTGTAGTAATTCCTGATGGTTATTTTTATTTGTATGGCATCAGTTGTTACATTTCATTTTTCATCTCTGATTTTATGATTTGTGTCTTTTCCCTCATTTTTTTGGGGGGTTTACTTGGTCCAATGGCCATCTTTTTTTTATTATTTTTTGACAGGCAAAATTAGAGAGAGACAGAGAGAAAGGTCTTCCTTCCATTGGTTCACCCCCTGAGTGCCCGCTATGGCCGGCACTGCGCCAATCTGAAGCCAGGAGCCAGGTGCTTCTTCCTGCTCTCCGATGCTGGTGCAGGGCCCAAGCACTTGGGCCATCCTCCACTGCCTTCTCGGGCCACAGCAGAGAGAGCTGGACTGGAAGAGGAGCAACCAGGACAGAACCAGCACCCCAGCTGGGGCTAGAATCCAGAGTGCCGGCGCCACAGGCAGAGGATTAGCCTAGTGAACCATGGCACTGGCCCCAATGGTGTTTTAACTTCATTAATTTTAAATCCGGATCTTCCTTTCTCTGATCTTTTGTATAGTGTTTTGGGTTTCAATTTTATTTATTTCCTCTCTAATTTTAGTTATTTCTTTTCTCCTACTAGTTTTGTGTTTGGTATGTTGTTTTTCTAGGTCCTTGAGATGCATTGATAGTTCACTTATCTGTTTTCTTTCCAATTTCTTGATATATGCATTAATTGCTATAAAATACCCTCTTAACACTGCTTTTGCCATATTCCATAGTTCTGTTATGTTGTATTGTTGTTTTCAATCATTTCCAGAATTTTTTTTTTATTTTTCTTTTGATTTCGTCTGACCTACTGATCATTAAGGAGCATGTTACTCAGTCTCCATGTGTCTGCATATGTCTAGAGATTCTTTAGTTGTTGATTTACAGGTTCATTCCATTGTGATCAGAGAAGATGTATGGGATGATGTCAGTTTTTTTGTATTTGCTGAGAACTGCTTTATGACTCAGCAAATGGTTTATCCTGGAGAAAGTTCCATGCACTGGTGAGAAGAATGTGCATTCTGCAACTATAGGATGAAAAATTCTGTAGATATCTGTTAGATCCATTTGTTTGGTAGTGTTGATTAATTCTGTTGTTTCTTTGCTGCTTTCCTGTCTGGTTGAACTGTCAATTACTGAAAGTGGGGTGTTGACATCCCTAATTACTATCATATAGAGTATATGTCTCATGTTAGATCTATTAACATTCATTTTAAACAGCCAAGGGCCCTGTAACTAGGTGCATATATATTGATTTTAGTCACATATTCCTGTTGTGTTGATATTTTAATCATTACATAGTGCCTTTCTTTGTCTCTGTTAAGAGTTTGTGTGTTAAAGTCTGTTTTGTCTATACTGGGATGGCTACAACTGTTCTTTTGGGTTTTAATTAGCATGAATATCTTTTTCCAATCCTTTCACTTTCAGTCTGTTGGTACTTTGTTGGTGAGATATGTTTCTTGAAGGCAGCAAATAGATGGTTCTTTTATTTTAAATCCATTCAGCCAGTCTGTATCATTTAACTGGAGAGTTGAGGCCGTTTATATTCAAGTTTACTATTGATAAGTAATGACTTGGCCCTTCCATGTTTCCATTAGTATTCTTATTTTTTACTCTGGATTTCCTTTGTACATTTACTGGGATATTTTCTGCCTTCAACTTCTTTCACAGTAATGGTCATTTATGTTTCTGTGTGTAGCACATCTTTAAGAATCTTTTGTAAGGCTGGCCAAGTGGTGACAAATTCTTTCAATTTCTTTTTGTTATTGAAAGTCTTTATTTCATCTGCATTCATAAATGAGAGCTTTGCAGGATACAGTTTTCTGGGTTGACAGTTTTTGTTTTCTTTCAAGACTAGGACTATTTCTCTCTATTCTCTCCTAGGCTGTAAGTGTTTCTGATGATACATCAACTGTGAGTTTAAATGGAGATTCTTTGAAACTAATCTGGCATTTCTCTCATTTACATTTCAGAATCTGTTCTTTATGTTTTACTGTGGAAGTATGACTACAATGTATCATGGTTAAGATCTTTTCTGGTTATGTTTATTAGGAGTTCTTGTGCTTCCTGTACTTGAGCATCAATTTCTTTCTCTAAATTGGGGAAGTTTTCTGTAATTATTTTGCTGAACAGGCCTTCTAATCCTTTCTCTTTCCACATCTTCAGAAACTCCTAAGATTCATATGTTTTGTTGATTGATAGTATCCGACAAATATTCAATACTCTTTAAAGTTTTCTAATTTCATATTTTTTTTTGGTCTGATTGTAAGATTTCCAGATATTTGTCTTCTAACTTAGATATTCTTTCTTCTGCCTCACCAAGTCTGTTGTTAAGGCTTTCTACTGCATTTTTATTTTATCTATTGAGTTCTTCGTTTCTAGTATTTCATTTGATTTTTCTTTAAAATTCTCAATTTCATGGGAAAAAATGTTCATTCATTTCATCTGTGGATTACTTTAATTCCTGTATTTTAATTGCTTCTGAGTAATCCTATGATTAATCTTTTGAATTCTGTTTCTGGCATTTCATCAATCACTTTATCTTCACATTTTGATACTGAAGTATTGTTGTATTGTTTTTTGGAGCATCATGTTGTTTTCCTTATTCTTGTTTTTTGAATTACTGCATTTATTTTTAAGGGTTTGTGGAGATTTTTTTTTTCTCTGATGACTTTTTTTTTTTGACAGGCAGAGTTAGACAGTGAGAAAGAGAGAGAGACAGAGGGAAAGGTCTTCCTTCCATTGGTTCACCCCCCAAATAGCCGCCATGGCCCACGTGCTATGCCAATCCGAAGCCAGGAGCCAGGTGCTTCCTCCTGGTCTCCCGTGTGGGTGTGGGGCCCAAGCACTTGGGCCATCCTCCACTGCCTTCCCGGGCCACAGCAGAGAGCTGGACTGGAAGAGGAGCAACCAGGACAGAACCGGCGCCCCAACTGGGACTAGAACCCGGAGTGTCAGTGCTGCAGGCAGATGATTAGCCTAGTGACTGGCAGCTCCGACCCCTCTGATTACTTTTAACTTTGAACTATGCCTCTATGGCTTAGTGGAGTGTCTGCTCTTTCAGAGAATACTCAGAGGTATATGCTGGGTATAACCATAGGACTCTGTTCAATGCTCAGGTGGTGGTGGTGGTGGTGTATCCAGGGAGATGTTAGTCCTGGTAGGTCTCTCTTTTTTTTAATCAGAGGGGAGGATTTGATCAGCTCTGTTGGCATAGTATAACCCTCACCTCCTCTCTTCCAAGGTGATCAACACACAGGTGCTATCCTCAATGGGTGCACTATTCATCCATGCTGCCACAAGAATCACCCGAAGGATCCATGCAGTCTTCATTGTGATCACAAGTACCAACACACTGACCCACCCAAGGAAAGCAGGGAACCCTGCGTGGGTGGAGCCTTCCACAGTGAGTGCCTAGAGACTCAGTTGCATCCTCTACCCTCCCATGCACCAACAGTGTTTCCACAGCCACAGCACACAAGGTTCCCACAGTCATGAGCACCAAATATCCACTCGGCCCTTCTGGTCTGTCCACAGAAAGGAGGAGATGCTCCCAGAGACAGCTGCCTGTGGGTGTTCCACCTAAGCAGTTGAGCCCCAGAGTCTGTGATATGTTGGGAGGCTGGGGGAACTCACATCCTAAAGTGATGTGATGCCTAGTCCCCTGTCAATTCTCCCAGCCAGACTCAAGTGTCTCCTCTTGCCTAAGTGCTTGGTGCATAGACATAGCTGGCACATATATCCAAAATGGCACCTACCTTTTCTTAAACAGTTGTTTTAAGTACCAGCTTTCTGAAAATTTACTGTGACAATTGCAGATTTTCTTCTTGTTTATTCTGTTTAGGGTATTATAGGCTGCTTGTATCAAAGAGTTAGTTTCAAGAAAGTGATTTTCTCTTCTGCAACTTATTTTTCTATTCACACTTCTATAAAATATCTAATCTTTTGGGACTCCTATAATTGTGTATTAAATTTCTTGATATTCTCTTATGTTCCACTTGTTTTGTTACTTGTCTATTTCTTCTAGAGAATTCCTATTGCAATATATTCAAATCCACTGATCTTTTATATATTCTATTTAGTCTAACCACTATTAATTCTAACAGTTATTTTCATTAGATATGACAATTTTATCTTTATAAATTTTATTTTTATATCTTCCGTTTCATGATTTTCATATCATCTACTTTATTGAACAAAAATGCCATACATATTTTCAAGCATCATTGTTTTACCTCTTTAAAGAATCACATTAAAGTATTCATTTTTAAAAGATTTTATTTATCTATTTGAAAGGTAGAGTTACAGGGAGAGGGAGAGAGAGAAGATAAGAGAAGGGGAGAGAGAGAAAGAGAAAGAAAGAGAAAGAGAAAGAGAAAGAAAGAGAAAGAGAATGAAAGAGAAAAAGAGAAAGAGAAAGAGAAAGGATGGGAAAGAGAAAGAGAACGAGAAAGAGAAAGAGAGAGATCTTCCATCTGCTTGTTCACTCCATAAATGGCCGATGTCCACAACTGGGCAAGGCTGAAGCCAGGAGCCAGGAGCCAGGAGATTCTTCCAGGTATGCCACATGAGTGCAGGGGCCCAAGGACTTGGCTTGTCTTCTGCTGCTTTGCTAGGAGCATTCGAAGGAAGCTGCATTGGAAGTGCAGCATCTGGGTCTTGAACTGGTACCCATCTGGGATTTGGCGCTATAGGTGACAGCTTCATCTGCTGCACCACAGCACTGGACAGATTCATCCTATTTATATGTTCTAACCTTAAATAATATAATAAATATTTTGGGCACAAGAGTGCTTATGATTCTTTTTCAATACAATCTAAATTTATTGATAAATATAGCAATAATGAACTTAAATATACATCTTAAAATATAATGGATAAATAAATAAATGTTAAAAACTCTAAATGAATCAGTGCAGTCTGCAACCAGAAATAAGGTCGTACAGGACTTGGGGAGAAAGGACAGATGACTAATTACAACAAATAAGTACTGTATTCCTTTTATGTTCTCAGATTTTCATCTGTTGAGCCAACCAAATGTAGATCAAAAATAAATTGTCTATATGGAACTAGTACAGACCTTTTCTTCTTGTAATTACTCCCTGAATTATATGATGATTTACATAACATTCACATTCTTAGGAATTATAAATTATCCAGATGATATTTAAAATATGTGTAAGTGTATAAATAATTTATATATAAATACTATGCCATTTTTTAATAAATATAAATATTGTACATCTAATAGGTTCCTGGTACCAATCTTCCTTGGATACTACAGTATGACTGTACTATATATGGATATCAAACTTTATAACAGGAAAGGTAGGAAATAAGTACAAAATTTTTAAAAGTATACACAGAATGTAACTCTCACCAAAGTCCTCTGTAACCAACAGTTGCTAAAGTGACAAAATAAGTACATTTTCATAGACAGGAACTGAGTGATTTTAAAATGTAAACTATTTCTCTCTTCACAATTTGTCTTGTATTTTATTGTATAGCCTTATTACAGTGACTAGAACTTCTAGTACTATGTCAAATTAGAATAGTGAGAGCTGGCATCTTTGTCTCAAGAGGAAATCACTTAGTCCTTTGTGTTTAGGTATAATATATAGCAATAAATTTCACTCTATTGCACATTTTTATCAGAAATTTGTTTTGAATTTTATCAGGTATGTTTTCTGCACCAATTCTTGCATGAATATAATTTTTTAGCCTATTGTTATAATGAACCACAGGGGTTGATTTGTGCATGTCCAGTCAACCTTGTATACCTGGAATAAATCCCAATGGATGGTGGTGTAAAGTTATTTTTGCATATTTTTAAATTCCATTTGCAAATATTTTTGTTGAAGATGTTTACATTTGTTTTTAAGAGAGTTGTTGATTTTTAGTTTCCTTTCTTTCACTGCATTTATTTGTCTTTGGCATTGGAAACCTCAGATAATGAGTTTGGAGTGTTTACTTCTCTTTTCTGAAATAATTTGTGAATATTTGGTATTAATTCTCCTTTGAATATTTGGTAGTTTACCAGTGTAACTATAATCTGATCTTGGTGCTCCCTTTTCTGAAATACATTGATCCTATATATTTGGTATGAGCCAATTCAGGTTATCTGTTTCTCCTTGTGTGTGACTTAGAATTTTCTGTCTTTCAAGAAATTGGTCCATTTCTTCTACATTTTCAAGTCTGTGGATATAGCCTCATTCATGGCTTTCCTATGTTATCCCTTTGCTATCATTGCAATAAATAGTGATTTATCTTTTATGTATAGTATCAGTAATTTGCATCTTCAATACTTTTTACTTTTTCATAATTATCTTGGCTAGGAACTTGTCAATTTACTTACCTTTTGATATAATATCATACTTATTTTTTCATTTCACTGATTTCTGGTCTTTCCTCTTTCTTCATGTCTGTTCCTTTTAAATTTCCCTTCATTTTCTTGTTTCCAAAGATTTTTGTTATTGATTTTAGATATTTTACTTAACCTAGTTTACATATGTCATAGTATAAACATCTCCTCTAAGTATTATTTTAGTTATATACCACAATACTTGTTTTTTTTTTTTTTCTATTTTGATCTAGTTCCAAACATTGTTCAAGGGCTAGTATTGTGGCATAGTAGGTAAAGTCACTGCCTGCAACAATGGCATCATATAAAGGCCATGTATTCCATACAGTTTATTGTTTCCACTGTTCCACATCCCTTCTAGCTCCCTGCCAATGGCCCATCTAAAGCACCAGCAGATGTCCCAAGTGCTTGGGCCCTGCCACCTGTGTGGAAGTTCTAGAGGAGTCTCCTGGCTCCTGGCTTTGGTCTCAGCACTGACCATTGGGATCATTTCAGAAGTTAATCAGCAGATGGAAGACCTCTCTCTCTAAATCTTCCTTTCAAATAAATAAATAAATCTTAAAAAAAAAAAAAAAAACACCACATTATTTGAAAGGGAGAGTTACATAGAACAGAGGCAGTGAACCATCCACTGGTTCACTCACCAAATGGCTGCGATGGCCAGAGTTTCTTTCGGGTTTCTCAGGAAGATACAGGGGCCCAAGGCCTTGAGACATCTGCTGCTGCTTTCCCAGGGCATTATAGAGAGCTGGATCAGAGGTGGAGCTGCTGGGACTCGAACCAGAACCCGTATGGATGCTGGCACTGCAGGCGGCATCTTTACCTGCTTCGCCATGGTATTGGCCCCGATAATGTGTTTTTATTAAAGCCCACAATGTGGCCTGTCTTGGTGAATGTTTCATGTGAGCTAGAGGAAAATATTTATTCTACTACTAAACTATGGTATGTCTTAAAGCGTGTATATATTTAGTTGATATTCTTTTAAAAAAATTGGTCTCCTCAACGAAATATTAACGAAGGAACAAATCTTAAGATTTCTAGCTACAGGAGTGTATTTCTCTTTTACTTCTCATAGATATTTTAGCTTCCCCCTCACTTTTTCCAAATACTCATTTCATGATTCTATGTAGAAGACTGCTGTCTTTTTTGGATAATTGACCACTTTACAATTCTAACATGTTCTTTATACCTGATACTTTCCTTTTTCTGAAATCTGCTTTGTCTGTAACTATTATATTCTGTCTTCATTTTATTAATATTGGAATGGAATGTCTTTCTTCACATATTTACTCTTAACCTTTCAGACCTTTAATTTGAAGTAAATTTAAGAGATGAAATGTAGTCATATCTTATCTAATTTCCTAGTTTGAAAAATTTTATAATGTATGTATTTGGACCATTCTCATAGAGGGTATTTACTGCCTTAATATCTACCAGTTTTGCAAGTATTTTCTGAAAACCGCACTTGTCTTTCATTGCTTTTTTTTTCCTTTGTTTGACCTTCTTCAGTTTTAATCAAGTACTTTGATTTCACTTTCTTCTATAGTCTTATAAAATACACTTCCTTTTCAGTTTTTTTGTAGCTGTTCTACACATGTCCATATATATTAATTACTATCCTAAATTCACCCCTAAATAACATTATAGCAATGTCTGTACTATGCAGGTTTATTAGAACAAAATAGCCCCAATTCCTGATTTCTAACCCTTAGCAGTGCTATCATACATTTCACTTACTCACTTGCTCTAACTACCCAATGCACTGTTACTATGATTTTAAATAGCTATTATATGTGATGAATAAGAACAAAATATTTTATTCTATATTAACTTATTCCTTTTTACCCTATGCATTTCTTTAAGAGGTATATTTCTTTTACCTGGCTGGTATTATTTCCTTATTGATAGACATTTGGATTTTCTAATCATTGTTTTTAAAATAAAAATAAGAAGTAACAGAGGAAGAGAGAGAGAAAGAAGAGAGATTTTCCAATGCTGGTTGACTCCCCAAATGGCAACAATATTCAAGGGGCTAGACATGGCAAAAGCCAGGGATCAGGAGCTTCATCCAGGACTCACACGTGGGTAGCATGGAGGACCAAAGTATTGGCCATCATCTACTGACTTCCCAGGCACATTAGCCAGAAGCTGGATCTGAGGTGCTGAGCCAGCATGTGACCTGGCATTCTGATATGGGATGCCAGCATTGCAGGACATGGCTTAACCTTCTGTGCCATACCACAAACCCCATGCTATCTTTAGTTATTTGAAAATCTGTAGAATATTTTAAAGAAAAAAATGAAATATAGAAAAATATAGGCATGCCACTTTTTTTTGACTAAAATCATCTCAGTGCTCTCTTGTTCATAGAATAAACACCACTTTATTTCCAATGTTTTAAGAACATTTGTTTGTTTGTTTTTCCAGCCTTGTCTTAAAATCTTCTTCTCTTCTTTCATCACAACCAACTCTTTTTGCCATTTTTTTCCAACTCACATTTTCAATATGTGCATATGTGTGCTGTTGTATCTACCTAAAAATAACTCACCCATTCACTTTTTTGCTGCTTGTATTCCTTCAACATTTTTGTATATGTTATTAATATAACCTGCATTTGACCTTTCTAAATTAGAACAGATTCCTTTTTATAAGCAAATATAACAGTCAATTCTTCCATTTTAAAGTGCATATGAGAATTACAAATTACTTAATTTGTTATTTAATTATGTCTCTGTTCTTTTGGACATTTCAATTTATTATCCCTAATGACTATCTTAGTATCTAGAACAAAAGGTGCACCAAATGAATCTTCCTGGAATGAAATAATTACATAATATTTAGCAAGAATCCTATGTCTATCTTAACACAGTGGATCATGTCAGTGATAAGCTAAAGCTTAAAATCAGTTGTCTTTATTTCTATTCTCATCATATAGGCTCTGGCTTACCTTTTCATAAATATAGACAATATTTTTGTTTCATATTTTCTTCAGTGAAGGGGTCTAGTGCTTTTCTTTATGTACAATTTTGTTTTAAATTTATTTACCAAAAGTACTTCAATGTGTTTTATGACTTTTGACAATTGTGGAAATGCATGAGACCATATAGATGGTTAAATGTAAACTGTTTTGAACATTTCTGTGACTATATGTCACAGTATAGTTTATTTTATGAATAAGTTAATAGCTTCTGTTAAGACCTGTAAATTTTACTTACCTGCACACACAATTGTGCAACAAATCATTTAAATTTTCTAGGGGAGGTTGATAAAATGTTATACCATTGTTGCACAGAGAAAAGAAAACATTAGAAGGAGAGATGTGTGCCAGTATGGCCTGACACCATCAAGCCATCTACTAGGGGAGATGATCCAGGTGAGACCAAGATATGCTTAGTTAACACTGATGTGTTTATGCCATCTGCTCACTTGGGCTTCTTTTTCCTCTGAGGCACAAGAGAGTAATGCAAAGTCACACAAGATCACCCTTGGAAAAGTCATTTAAGGAAAAACTTAGCTGTGCAATATTTATTATTTGCAGCTACATATTCTTTTTAGCCATCTGAGCTTTAAAATACTGTACTTTCAGTATTTAACCAGGAAAGGATCATCAATTCTCATAAATAATAAAATGACAAATAAAATTTACACATCATTTATTATATACACATGTTGTGAAATATATGTGTATGAAAATGGGTATCATATACATGTATGTGTATATATGGAGAGAGAATACAAAAAAGCTAAAAATCAGCACTATTTTAACTTTGTTGTACTTTATAAGTTTCAGAATAAAACACACAAGTCTTCAATTCTGTACTTCTTACATCCTGACAATGTGTTTAATATTTTAACTTTCTAAAAATATTATTTTTCTATTTCTATATTGTTAGCTCTCAAATGCCAACTTCTCCCATAATCTTAGGTTTCCGTTTTTCTGTTACTAGCAACACTTTTGTACTAAATTTTAACATCCTAAAGATTTATTTTCTATGGACTGTTAGTAAAATCTATTCTCAATTCATGTTTGTTTTATTCTGTTTAAAAACTTCTGATTGTTGATAAGAGAAATATTTAGTAATGAGGAAAGTAGCTTCTCCCCTTTAGAAGTTAAACTAGTAAAATTCTCACAAAATAATTATAAAATGTCAGTGAATAAAAACAGGGAAATTTTCTGCAAGTTGTTTTCTTTTAATCTCCAAATACCAACAAAAAAAGAAAACGTTTAGCATAATCTTTGACAGGAAGACTCTTGAATATAATTAATATATATGTAATTATGTATATATATATAACTATTATAATTAATAGTAAATTTTGGTAAACTAAACCACATAAAATTCTATACCTTTTTTATAAAGTCTACATATGTAAAACAATGAGAATCAAAGACTCATAAGTCACAACAGTTGTGCATGAATGACATTTCTTAATTATCAATTTTCTATTAAGAGAGAGTGTTCTATTTTGCAGTACCTAAGTTATCCTTTTTGTTTCTCTAAGGCCTAGATAACAGTTCATAAAAATAGTACACACTCCTTAGCTTTTATTCCATATTTACTGAGAATGACTGATCCCTTCCTTAGTTTACTAAATGTGTTCGTGACTAAAAATGTAAGATGTTAACAGTGAAACAATTAGAACAATGTGACAATTATCATCTCATAAATAATTTGAATTTTTAAAAAATCATAGACAAAGTATTTTTCCACTATTCAACTCATGGTGACACAAATCTGTTCGTTCCAACTTGATGGGTTTTGTGATATATACTTTCAGTGCTAAAATGAGCATTGTCCCACGCAAGTAGGAAGATGGTTGGTCATTGTTGGCGCGTACCTGCGTCTTAAGAGAGAAATTTCCCATGTGCGGGAATTTTAGAACCCTAGTGCAACATAAATTCTACACCATGATATTTTGAAATGGATAGCCCAAATCCAGGAAAATCAGTGTTTTCCTTTTAACAATGAATTATAGGTCTCAATTTTAAAAAACAGCCTCTCATTCCCTGAAGCTCTACAATGTTTTCCATTACCCAGGAAATATTTCTTTCATTAGTAGTCACTGATTTGTTACTTTTGTTTGAGTCACTTATTATCATGAGAATGGGTACACATATCTTTAAAAAGAATATGTCTTGATAACAGTTATCAGAGTGAGGATAAGCTCATATTAATTTGATCTCATTTTTACCTCAAATACCAAAGGCAAACAAGAATTAAAATATCTGTCTTCTTTACTGTCTTACTCATTTGGAATTCCATGAACATGGTAGCTTAAACACGTGTGTGTTTACTACAGTTCCACAGGCTGAAAATCTTAGATCACGGTTCTCGAAAGTCTTGTTTCTAGACATTCCACTGTTTTACAGGTTCCAATGTTCTCCATGTACCTGTACGTGTCAGAGACAGAGAGGAAAGCAGGGGAAAAAAGGAGGAGCCCGGGAGAGATGACATCAGTCGCTGTTGCCATCATCACATTGAGAGTTATGATTTCAATATTAATTTTCAGGATATAAAAATATTCAGTCCCTAGAACTATCACAAGTATCTCCTCTTTTTAATATTATTATTGAAAATACTTAGAATTTTTAAAGCTGTATTTTACCTATATAATTCATAGACTAGTTCTCTTATCATTTGCCTCTAAACTTGTCTCAACTGTATTTTGTTCACCCTTTTGATCTAAGAATAGATAGCCTTTTTAAAATTTATTTTATTTGGCAAACAGAGTTAGAGAGATTGACAGAGAGATCTTCCATGTGCTGGTTCACTCCTCAGCTGACTGTAAAGGCTAGTGCTGGGTCAGCTAAAGTCTGAGGCTTCTTCCTAGTCCCCAACACGTGTGCAGGGTCCCAAGCATAATAGTAGGGAGCTGCATAGGAATTGCAGCGGCTGGAACTCTTCTGGCTCTCAATTCCTCTTCCCGTATGGGATACTGGCATCTCAGGAAGTGTCTTTAGCCATTATGCCACATCGCCACTCCCAGAATACATAGCGTTCTAATGGATCTGTCCTTCTAACACATGTCTCAACAGATTCATTACATAAAATAACCTGTATTCTTCTTCCTGGTAAAGAGGCAGTTGCTATCAATGGAAGAATGGATACATACACAATGAAATACTATTCAGCCTCAAAAATGGAGGAAACCATCGTTTGTAATAGCATGGGTGACCCTGGAAGACATTATGTTAAATGAGATAAGCCAGGCACAAAAAAAGACATGGTCCCACTTACAAGTGAAATCTAAAATGATTGAACTCACAGAAATGCCAGGGAATGGGGTGGAAGTTATGGAGGGCAATTGGGATATGTTGGTCAAATGGTAAAGAAACTTTCAGGTAGGAGACATAAGCTCAAAACATCTACTTGACAGTATGGTGGCTACTGTTAATAACAATGCGTTATTATTCTTCAGTGTTGACAAGAGTAGATTTTAAGTGTTCTAACCCTCTAAGTATAAATATGGAATGTATGTTAATTAGTTTGACTTAGTCAAGCCAGATTGCATATATATTTCAAAAAAAGCTGAACATAATATGTACAATTTTTACTTGTTTTAGATTAAAAACTCTTAAAAAGGCATTTGTTCCTGTTTTCCAAATACCCTGTGATCCATGTTAATTTGCTAAATGCCCCAAATGCAGTTGATTACATCTCATGAGGAAGAACAACAACAAAAAAGACTTCTGAAATCACCCTCATGGACATATTCATAATCAATGTTTAACCAGGTATTTGGGCATCCTTTGGTCCAGTAAAATTGACAGACAAGATTGTTTATTATAGAACCTAAGGGAATGTTGTCCTGCATAAGTTCACACACACATAAATGCGTTTGCAAAGGAGGACTAAAGAGAACATGTGGAAATGTCAGAGTGCTATTAATAAGAACTTCATAAGCCAAAGAAAAGCATTAATCCAAAGCTTGAAAGACAAAATTCTAAATATACAGAAACAGCACTTAACAACATCATGGTAAAATATACTACAAAAACTCATAAAACTTGCAGAAGAAGGAAGGCAAAGCAAAACTAAGACTTTTTGATTTTAGCAATTGGTCCTAACTGGACAGTACAGAGAGGATCAGCATTGTAACAGGATGGGTTAAGCACCCACCAGTGACACTGGTGTCCCAGTTTCTATGCTTTCCATACATTAAAAAAAAAACTTTATAAAAATGCAATTCATTGTATTCAAAGTACATATTAGATGGCATTATAAACCTTTTGTATATTTAATATCAACACAAACATTTCCATTTTACCCTCTATTGGGCAAGGACAATAAGAAACAAGAAAAGGCAGAGAAAGGATTATATTGGTACATATCTGTGAGAATGTAATATTAAATAGAATATTAATAGAATTCAGCAAATGTGTGAAAATTGGATATTTGAGATGCCTATGGGCATTTCTTTTGTATGAGCCATCATGAAATAAAAGGCATTCATTTTGATGACTCAATACTTTCAGCTTGATCAGAAACGAGAGTGTTTATGAATTCAAAGTGTATTTAACTAGAAAAATTATTGAGGTTGAAATCAGCAGATGACAGCAAGAAATGAGAAAGTTTTCTCATTAGACCATGAAATGAAATAAATTCAAATTGAACATCTAAAGAATTCAAACCATAAAGAGTAATTATTTGATAAACTATTCTCAAGTTTGTTCATGAGCATATTGTGTTTTTCCAGTTTACTGAGCACTTTTTTATGTGAGTGTATATGAATATTCACATTCATATACTCCACATGAAAAATTTTCTTGCTTAAATGGAATTTTTAAAAAGTACACTGCCCAAATAGTTACTTATCATTCAGTCAGAAGTATGCACTTATTGAAGGCAGATATGTTTCACAGTTTAATATGCTTGTATAAAATGTATTTGTAACCTGTGAAATTTATAGAATCAATAATTGAATAATTATGCTCATTAAATGCTGCAATTACGAAAAGCATACATTTACAATTAAGTTGATCCCTGCCAGACAAATGGTGATGTTCTAATTAATACCTTGGGCTCACATTTTCATGCTATAAACCAATTCCAGATTTCAGTCATATTAGTTTGCTGCAGATACATGCCAACTATAGTGGAGAATTTCCATAAAATATTAAGAAATATTATTCACTTTCAAGAACTTCAGAATCAAAAAATGGAAGTGTTCTCAAATTATTATACGATGGGTAAGACATAATACATATAATAATGTATGGGGTTAGAATAAATGAGAAGGAGTTCAGAAAATCTATGATTTATTCAACAAAGATTTACTTAGAACGTGGTACACAGAACATAATTGTGTTAAGTGCTAAAGGAATGAAAGCATAAATTCAAGGCTGGCGCCGTGGCTCACTAGGCTAATCCTCCACCTTGCGGTGCCGGCACACTGGATTCTGTCCCGGTTGCCCCTCTCCCAGGCCAGCTCTCTGCTGTGGCCCGGGAAGGCAGTGGAGGATGGCCCAAGTGCTTGGGCCCTGCACCCCATGGGAGACCAGGAGAAGCACCTGACTCCTGCCATCGGATCAGCGTGGTGCGCCGGCCGCAGCGCGCCGGCCGCGGCGGCCATTGGAGGGTGAACCAACGGCAAAGGAAGAACTTTCTCTCTTTCTCTCTCTCTCACTGTCCACTCTGCCTGTCAAAAAAAAAAAAAAAAAAAAAAAAAAAAAAAAAAAAAAAAAAAGCATAAATAAAAGACCATGATGACATGAAAAAACAAAATCATTGCCTGATCTTCAAGTATTTTATGTTATGCTAGGAGACCAGTCAAGGATGGAAATACAACATAAGATAAACTATAGTAGAGGTTATGGGATGTATAATAGTTCTGATATTTCATACCTGATAGATACTGTAAATTCTTAAGAATTAGGAAAACAAGCATAGACAGACCAAAAAAATCAGTTTTGTCCTTTGGCAGCTTTCATAGTGAATATCAGGTCCTAATATAATTTCTTGATGTACTTCACTCTTTGATAAAAGAAGATTATTAGGATAATTTTATAAAACACATAATTAAATATTTTATAACTATAAAATACTATATTATACAAAAGAATTTCAAAAATTCATGAAAGACAGAATTAAGAGCTAAGTACATGTTGGTGCAAAAAAGTTTTTAAATCCATTACACAGTTTATCATAATTCACTTTTCCATTAATTTTTTAAAACCTCCTCCTACTACATTATACCACAATATATAATAGCACATGCATTAAGCATTCCTTTAGAATATTTCAAATTAGATTTACTAAAGGATGTTTTATTGTGTATGATATTTCAAGTTGTACACCACAGGAGCTAAATTATTATCAGAATTTCTGGTGATGATATTGAAGCACTAGTTAGAATTGAAGCTCCCCAGCTCACTTGATGTGCATGCTAGGTTGAAAACTGCTGTTTAATGTTTAACTGGTGCTGTAAGACTTTATTTGGTCACAGAGGATGAATAAGACGTTAATAGCTGCTGATATCATTCTTACCTTTCCTTCTACATTGTCAGTATACTTTACATCCATTATTAAGTTTTCAATTCATCTTGCTTTAAATCTTTTTTTTTCTTTAAAGTTACTGAAATATCTTGCCTAAGGGATCATCCTGCTTACTTTTTTGAACTTTAAAAATGTAGTAACATTAAAAATTAACTCACGTTTATAGTACAAAGAATTTCTCATCTCCAAACACAGTCTAAGTCAAATGACTTCAAGTGAGGTTGCTAAGGTTGTGATGTTAGATCTTGAGGTCAAGAAATGTAACATTTGTCTATGCACACAATGTCCAATGTCCAGTACACAGCAGATGTTTATACCAAATATCCCCTGAACATCCGCACCTCAGCAGTAAGCAACTATTGGCCATTTTCCAAATGATGTTTTGCCTTAATTTGGAAGGAGAAAATATGAATTTAAATTGTTACTTGAAGTGCATAACATAGGCAGATTATTTCCTGCCTAACATAAATCTGGCAGTTTTTGAACATTAGAGAAAATAAATGCTTCATAGAGCTTTCAAAAATCATATCTATCATTAGAAACATTTCATGCTTGCTCCTTAGTTGTACTTCCTTCAGGAAGTAAAGCAAGCTCATTTTTCAGTACGCACAAAAGATAAAATCTAGTAATTTGAGGTCAGTACTATCACTTTGTGTTTTAAAAACGGAAAAAGGAAAGTCACTTTTTCCACAAGCAAGTGGTATCTGTGTCACATCTCCAAAGCTTATTTAAGATGAATGATTTTGTTTCTATTTCAGTGGATTTAAGGATAGTTCCAGTAGAAGAGCCAAGAAACCAAAGAGCTTATACATTCGGGAGCCCTCTTCCATCCCATCACGACTAGGGAACTATTTGAGGTATACTGAAAAACATTTATTTTTAAGATTTATTTATTTATTTGAAAGTGACAGGGAGAAGTAGACACACAGGAAGAGGGAAATCTCCCATCTGCTGGTTCACTTCCCAAATGAAAGCCCGAAAAAGCAAGGGCTGGACCAAGCTGAATCCCAGACCCACATGCTGCATCTGGCTCACTTGCATGGGTGGCAGGACGCTAAGAATTTGAGGCATGGTCCACTGCCTCCCATGGGCATAGAAGGTAGCTATATCAAAACAGCTGGATAGCCAATACTAAAACCAGGCACTTCCATATGGGATACAGGTATTCCAAGTGGCAGCTTAACTTGCTGCTCCATAATGTTGACACCATGGAAAACCTTGATTTTTAAAGAGAGCCTGTCTCTTTGGAGTTTCCAATCTGTTAAGCATTATCCTACAAACATAATCATTTAACAAGCACCAAATACTCATTATCTTTGAAATTTTGGGGGGAGAGGGGGCTGGTATTGTGATGTAACAGGTTAAGCCATCCACCTGTGACACTAGCATCCCAATTTGTGTCCCAGCTGCTCCACTTCCAATCGAGCTCCCTGCTAATGTGCCTGGGAAGCAGCAGAGGATGGCTCAAGTACTGGGTCCCTGCCACCCATGTGGGAGACCTGGATGAAATTTTTGGCTTCTGGCTTCAGCCTGGCCTAACCCTGGCTATTGTAGCCATTTGGAACCTGAACCAACAAATGGAAAATCGTTATATCTACTTCTTTTTCTGTAACTCTGCCTTTCAAAAAAACACATTTTTTAAAAAATTGAATTTGTCCAGTAATCAACACATGAAAAGTTATTTAAGATTTCTGTTTACACATTTATTTTCCCATATGTTAAAAGTAAATATAATTAAGAAGAGAACAGGACGGGCATAATTAAGCTAATTAGCAGGATTGGAAGATTTCATACTCAAAGGAAAATTATTCTTTTAAATAGTCCACTAGTTAAATTCTTATTACTATTAATAATCTCCTAATTATAGAGTGATTTGAGAGCATACCATGTGCTTTACATAGTTTAAGTCATGTACATAAACTATATTGAGAGAATATTCCTCATTTTAGTTTAAGACACCAAATCTTGAGACCCACTTGGCTGAACGGCTTCTGGAATGGAATATGCCCGATGATTGCCACCAGTCTGTGAGGTAGCAAACGTTACACTTTGTTTCAAAAGGGTCCAGGAGTGGGCAATTGGCCTAATAGCTAAACCATGGATTAAGACTCAGGTTAGATGCCAGTTCTGACTCCTAACTGCAGCTTCCCGCTAATGCGGACCCTGGGAAGCAGCAGTAATGACTCGTGGAGTTGGGTTTCTGCTGCTCCTGTATTAGGTGTGCATGGAGTTCCTGCCTCCAGGTTTTGCCCTTAGCCATTGTGGGCATGTAGGAAATAAACTAGCAAGTGGGAAATGAGTGTGTGTGTCTTTCTGTGTCTCCCAGGCAGATTTTCTTTAAAGGAATTGTAAATTATTATGTGAGACACTATGTTTTCCTGCCAGGCTCACATACTAATCTTACTTAATGAAGTACCTATGGACATCAGCTCTGCTAACTGATGACCTACGTTCAAATTCTAGCTCCCACTCGTGCAAGGACCTTACATGTGCACTTACCTAATACCTGAGTGCTCAGTGTTACCATTCGCAACATGAGAAAAGCTAAGCCTACATCCTGGCATGGTGGGAGGAACAAAGGAGGAAATTCCTAGGAAGGACTGAAAAGATGCACAGTGTATACTTGATCATAATATTGTTGTTACTATTAGGAATTTTTTTTTATATGGATGGAGTCTTTAATGATCAATTTTATGTGTCCACTTGACAGGGACAGCCAGATAGCTGGTAGAGCTTAATTCTTCGGTATATATGTGAGGGTATATTGGGAAGAGAATACCCTTTGAAAAGGGGACTAAATAAGAAAGACCTCCCCACACACACAATGTAGATGTTCAGGGCCTCTATAGAGCAAAAGGCAAAATAAAGACAATTCTCTTTCTCTGCTGGAGCTGTGACACTCCTCTGCTCTTGCTATAGGACATCAGGACTCCAAGATATTAAGTCTACACACTCTGGAAATTATAACAGAGTCCTCTGTCACCCCACATCTTAGGCCTTTGGACTGAAATGGAATTGTACCAATCACAATTTGAAAAAATGTATCATGGAAATTCTCAATTCCATAACTGGGTGAACCAATTCCCATAAAAATCTGTCATCTATCTTTCTCCTATCATTTGTTTCCCTGAAGAAGGCTGATTGATACAAAGGTCCTAGATAAGAAGCATTATGGATTCTTAAGAAGAATGAAAGAAAAATAATAACTAATTTAAGGCTTAATGTATAGCTATTAAGACTTACTATATTAACTACCAATAGTACATATTAACAAAGCAATTTTAATATTAAAACGTGTACATGGTTAATAGGTACAAAATTGTATGTATTACCTAGAATCTGAATGAGTGCTAGAAATAAAAGGCAATGATTTCCTTAGATTCACTGGGGAGGGTACTAAATGTTTCTATTCATTAGTGTGTTTATGTGTATATATACATGTATGTACATTTGTACACAAACATGTGAAAAATTACATGGATCAGTTTAATGAAATAGCCTAGAACTTACAGTGCCTTATTATCCATGTTTAGAGCAATTTCTCATGAGAAGATAAAGATTTTAAAAACATGTATACTTTCCTCAAAAGCATATAAAACAGGTTTTTCCTTAAGTATAATTCTCACCTAAAATGTTATATATTTTTAGTTACAGCCACAAATATTGCAAAAAAACAGAATATCTCAGGTAATGTATTTTTTTTAACCAACCAAAAATCCAGACGTCACTTTTGGGGTGGCAAGAGCAGATTACACTGAAGAGGAGATAACCTAATTGATTAATGTCCAATATTTTAATACCTTTAAAACAATTGCTACAATGTTATTTTAAAACACTTTCAATTCCTTACAGAGTGTGAAACCCAGTTTAGACATTGCATTTTCAAATATATTTTTATAAGTAGTCTTCTCTTTCCTCAACATTTATCAATACACATGGCAAGTAATATACACAGTATCATAAAGTTATGACAATATTCTAATTTTCATAACCTGTTTTTGTTCTAAGCTATTTTCTCCATGTTTATTATATTTGTTACCCTATTATTTTTCCCAAAAGTGATTAAATGCTTAAAGCAACGTGTCTTGGGGCAAAGAAGAACTAGCTAAAGATGTTGCATTCCATCTGTTTTCCATGGACAATTGGACATTCTCATTAACTTATACAAGCTTTATAGACACTAGAGGCTAGAATGTATTTTTCTTGCTTGAACTGAATTTTCCTGTCAAGTAGAAAAGCCAAGAGAAAGGGACCAATTTAAGAATTAGGCTATATGGTTAGAGTCTCAGCTTAGTCATACTGAAAACCAGAAGGAATGATAGAACCCCTTGAGATCCTAGAGGGTCTCATCCACTACGGTGAGATATAGCAAACACAAACAAGAAAACTGCAAGTCAAAGCAGGAAGTGTTTATGACAGGTATATTGAATATTGTCTGACACTGATTTTTTCCTCCGCATCTTCCAGAGTCATAATTCTCCAAAACATGGGCCAGTGGATCAGCAAAAAATGCAGCATAGCAGTCTTTTTTTTTTTTTTTATTCTAGATTTAAAACATTGGCTTACAACCAAGAGAAGGGCACTTTGAGTGCACAGACAAGTTGCCACTGGGTGGTAAGAAACATGGCACTCAAAGGCAAAGCTTAAATTAGGAAGATCTGAATTATGGTTTAAAAAGAAGGTCTCTTCATGCAACACAGGGGTTGCAACTTTTATAAAATTATGAATTTGGCAAGTAAATGGAAATCCCTCAATTTCAATTCACCTTCGAAAACAGCAAAGTGTCCAGGATAGTCTTATGGTAGGTGATATCTCCAAATTTATTTTAAATTCAAAGGTCTTATTCTCTGTACAATTATCATAAATTGACTTTTATAATAGTAGACTGAAACCAAGTCGGTTCTCAGCCTATCTCATATTCCTTGGATATAAGTGAATGTGTTTATAGTCTTTGGCAAAATGGCTGTTTATCAAATTCAATACTGCATCCTGGGAAAATAAATTCCTTAGACATGCCTATCCCTTGACCCAGAGTTTAGCTTGAATCCTAAAGTTTGTTTATAGAGGGCTTGTATTATGATAACTTTGGCTATCAATAATTCTAAGGTCTTTCTTAAAATTAGTCACATAAGATAAAGACCAATGACTATTTCAATTCCTGAAGGTCTAAAGTAACCTCACCCTTAAAAAGAATAAAAATGACATAAGCTTTACTGCTTGCCAACAATCCCAACTCTACACAAGTTTCTGTATAAAAAGCCCTTTAATTCAAGCTGAAGAAATTTAACATTTAAGAAGTTGTGTTTTAACTTTAATTCCTTTGAATTTTATCTTGTAAGGACTTAATTTTAGTGACTTAGTTTATTCTTAATAAAATATAAACAAGTTCGAATAAATACCTTCCTATTATACATTTACTAAGTATATTTGTACAGAACTCCAATTTCATTTCAGAACATCTGGTGTGCTTTAATAGACAATGTAGATGTAGGTAAATTTGAAAGAAAAAGATTAGACACTGTATTTTTTAGTTGAACTCTTAAAAAAAAGTTTCCAAAATGTGTTCAAAGATTTATTTACTTATGTTACAGAGAAGGAAGAGAAAGAGAAATATCTTCCATTAGCTGTTTCACTCACCAAGTGTCCACAACAGCCAAGGCTGACCCAGGCCAAGCCAAGAGCTTCATCCAGGTCTCTCATGTGAGTGGCTGAGGGCCAAGTACTTGGGCCATCTTCTCTTGCCCTCCTAGTCCACTAGCAAAGAACTGGATCAGAAGTGGAGCAGCTGGGACACAAGCCTGCATATTTCAATAGCAGTGATTGCTCTGGAGAGATGGTACAAGAATCTCATGAAATGATTATTGGGCTTTCCTGACTGGCTAGCAACCTCTTAAGGATAGAAAAGCTTTTGGGGGGCCAGCACTGTGGCATAGTGGGTAAAGCCGCCACCTGCAGTACTGCCATCCCATATGGGCGCCGGTTTGAGTCCAGAGTGTTCTACTTCATATCTAGCTCTCTACTTTGGCCTGGGAAAGCAGTGGAAGATGGCCCAAGTCCTTGGGCCCCTGCATCCATGTTGAGGACCCAGAGGGAGCTCCTGGCTTTGGATTGGCTCAGCTCCGGCCATTGCAGCTGACTGGGGAGTGAACCAGCAGATGGAAGACCTCTCTCTTCCTCTCTGCCTCTGTGTAACTCTGACTTTCAAATAAATAAATAAATCTTTAAAAAAAAAAGGCTTTTGGTTGACCATAGACAATATGTTTACATGAAAGTATTCAAAATAGAAAACATGATTCCCCAAGTTATTTTTCTTTTAATTCCTCAAAGTTTTCCCTATACTAAGTTATGAATTATAGTTTTTGGTAAACATGGGAGAAAGAACATGCCATATTCCTTCAACTTATTCCATGGATCTTCTCACATGCAGAAACATTCTACATATGATTATTTTTTCTATTAACTTGTACTAGTCAACCTGTGTTCCAGCTGCCCTCTGATTGCCCATACTGTTGGAGTGCCTCTACTCCGGATTGCTGTAGTAAAAGATCCACCAATGTAGCTGTGTTTTGTAGAAAAACTTGTTCATATTAGCTTCTTTAAAGCGGGTCCCTATTTTGCCTACAATATCTGCCTCAATGCTGGACTCAGAAAGTATTATTAAAATGAAAACTAACTTCATTGGAAATATCTTAAGTTTAAGATATTCCTAAAATTCAGAATACCATATGTGGATGATATTTGCAACATACATATATGTGAAATATGTGAGGATATCAGCAAAGATTAATAACATTGTAACAAAAATATTATTTGTTTAAAAATAGACTCCTTGGGGCCAGCATTTTGTTAGGGTATTTGTATTTGCTTATGGTGCTGGCATCTCATGTCAGAGTGCTGATTCAAGTCCCAGTTACTTTGCTTATGATTTAGCTTCCTCCTAATGTATATGGGATGGTTTAGGATGATGATCCATGTAGTAGGACCCCTGCCGCTCACATGGAAGACCTGCACTGGGTTGCTGGCTCCTGGCTTCAGTGTGACCCAGCCTTGGTGATTTGGGCCAATTAGGAAGTGAATCATTGGATGGAAGCTAGTGCTGGTGATCTCTCTCTCTCACTATAGCTATGCCTTCAAATAAATAAATCCTTAAAAATAAAAGTTAAAACAGCACTGAAATCACATGACAAAAATTTTACCTAAATCATTTTACCCTATTATGTCACCTTTAGTAATAAGTCTATTTTTACTGATGCATAAACCTAGGGGAAGATGATATTCTGTACATTTTGTGGTTTTTAAAAGGATATGTTTATTTATTTGAAAGTCAGAGTTAGAGAGAGAGAGAGAGAGAGGGAAAGATTTTCCATCTACTGGTTCACTTTCCAGATAGCCACAACAGCAACATCTGGGACAGGCCACAGAGAGGTGCTTCTTTCAAGTCTCCCACATAGGTAACAGGGACCAAGCACCTGGGCCATCTTCTACCACTTTTCCTAGGCTATTAGCAGGGAACTGGATTGAAAGTGGAGCAGTCAGGACACCAACTAGCACCCATATGGATGCTGGTGTTGCAGGCAGCAGCTTTACCTGCTATCCCACAACACTGGTCCCAATATTTCTGGGTGATAAGAAATCAAAAGCACTTATTTATCCCCTCCTTGCAGATGTTATGTAACAAATGTTTCTTGCAATCAATTTTTCATCCTATCAACATTCCTGAAAATAAAATATGTCTGAAAAGGCATAAAAGATTGAGAAAATAAGATGAAACTTCATAAATTGTTGATATTTCATTGCTTTAAATGTAAATCTCTTATTTGATATTTAACATTTTCCTTTCTGTGACTACTGAATGAATCAAAGGGACACAGATTATCTGTTGGTTGCATTTTACATGGAGGGGTCCTTGATACACCTTATGTATCTGTTAAATTATATGAAAGACTTCATTTTTGGTTAGAATATGATTTAATTGAGAACAGAAATGTAATCTCAAAGATCTTTATCCATGGAAGAGAAATGCATGCTTTTAATCCAGATATACCTTAGGCTAAACCTTGGGTTATAGTAAGCAAATGATTTAATACAGTTCAACATAGATTAGAAATGTATTAAATTTTTGTGGTATTGGGCTTTACTCATAAAGTTGTTATCCTCTAAATATGTCTCTTAATATAAATAAACTTCTTTGCATTTTATGCCTACAAAACACTCACCAAATGGCTTACAAAGATGAATAAAATACTATTTGGCCTGCAACTATCAATGTCTATAATGGTTAAATAATTATCGTTGTTGTAATAGCTGCAATTATAAATAATTACAATAAATAAATGCAAGGTAATACTGAATATATGGCTAGTAAATAAAAATTTAAAAATTTTCAAGTGCGGATACTAAATAATCTTAGAACCACACATATTGTTATACTGAAAAATGTTGGGGTCAAACATACACTGTTGTATTTACTTAATTATGTTCTTCAATTTTTATTTATCTGTTTTCATTTTATTTGAATGATGGAGACACAGACAGCCTACATAGAGAGACCTCATAAGTACTCTTTCATCTCCTACCTCCGTCCTAGATGCCTTCAAAAGCCAGGACTGGATCAGGACAAAGCCCAGATCCCAGTGAGTCTCACACATGGGTACCAAATACCCAAGTATTTTAACCATCATCTGGTGCCACCCAGGGTGCATATTAACAAAAAGCTGGATCCAAAGCAGAGTAGTTAGGAATCAGCACTCTGATATGGGATGAGCGTATTTAGTGTGGCATCCTAACCACTGCTCAGACACTTACATTTGTAACTAGTTGAAATACTACTGGAACAGACATTAAAAACTAAAATAGGGACCAGCATTATGGCATAGCAGGATAATCTGCTGCCTGTGATGTTTGCATCCTATATAAGGGCCAGTTTGAGTCTTTGTTGGTCCACTTTTGAACCAGCCCCCTGCTAATGCACCTGGGAAAGCAGCAGAAAATGGCCCAAGTTCTTGGGTCCCTACTATCCACTGAGGAGGCCTGGATAGAGTTCCTGGATTCACCCTGGCCTAACCCAGCTATTGTGGCCATTTGAGGAGTGAACCAGCAGATAGAGGATCTCTCTCATAGTGTCTTCCCCCTCTCTCTGTTACTCTCTTTCAAATAAATAGATAAATTAAAAAAAATATATAGCTACTTTTTCCAATGTGTTGTTCCTGGAAGATAAGATTACAAATGAAGTAAAACAGTGTCTATGACAATTCATTTCAGGGAAGTCTTCTAGCTAGGCTAAACAATTGACCATGACCATCCTAAAATCAGTCCTTCCCCAGCCATTACCTCATCACTGATTAAAAATAACAAAGTAGAGCACATAAATTTCTGCAACCATCTTTACCTAATTTACTTACCTTGAGATGTGGCAAAAAAAGAAAAAAAATCATGGTTTAAAGACTTTATTCAGCTGATGTGCATAAGAGAGCAGGTATAGTTCAAATAACTGAGCTAAAGTATTCCACAGTTTGACAGACTGAGGACAGGCATATGTGTCTTCTGGTTTAGCTGAGGTAACCGTTTCCTTCATTCTCCAACTGCTGCAAAACCTGTTTTTGAGATAGCTGAAAATCGTTCTGGGCTGTCATGACTATTGCTAGGGGATGCTGCAGTTTTATCCAGATGTCTTTCAGAACAATTCTGTTGAAAATGGGTCTTTATAAGCCTTGCAATGTTTGTAATTTCAGAGGAAGCATGCATATAAAAAAAGATGGGGAGAAAAAATTAGACAAGCAAATTATAAGGAGATAAAGTTTGTAGAACAGAAGTCAGACTGTTTCTGATCTTTTTGCTGACACTACTACTATTCTGTCAAGGTAGTGTCCTGCCTTTCTATAACAAGACTAATAAACTTAGCTTTGCCTGATCAATACATTTTTCCAATGTTCCTTAGAGAGCTGACTTTTGACAAAGCACAATTTTGGAAAGAGAAAGAATAGAAAAAGATGTCCAACAGTTGGGAAAAGAGGTCATATATATATAGTATTCAGGTTATGAAAATGGAAGAAGTTGAAGATAAAAGTTGTGGCAGGAGTAGCTATCCACTGGGGTAGTGGGGAACATGGCATGGCATAGGCTCACTTTTTAAATATAGTCAGATAACTCTAGCAAAAACTCAATGGTCTTAAGAAGTCACTAAAGATTCAAATTAGAATGTGGGGGATGGCGAGAGACCTTAGGACTTGAAGACCATCCCTGAAGGAAATTTCTCAGGTTTTCTTTTTGTCTGCCGCACATTCTGCACGAGGCACTCAAGGAGCCTAAAAAGCTAGATGCACCAACAAATGCAGGCAAAACTGCAAAATAACATTTTAAGTAAAAGTAATTCTCTTCTGTATAGACAGTGGCCATAGTAAAATTACTTGACTTTCCTGCTGCAATGGTGGAAGCAGAATTTGAAAAACCAAATCATCTGCAATCCCCCATCTTTTGTCAGCAGTAGACTTCAAGTGTCTGCAGCAGAGGCTTCAGTGGAACCCAGACACTTTCACGGTGAACCAGGACATCTCTCACAACCGCCAGCAAGTGCTGACTGATGGGTTTATAAGAATGGCCATTCCACACCTGCAGAAAGCAGTAAATTCCATTGTTCACACTACCTAGCACTAGAAGGATGATCAGTGCCTCAGCCTTTCTGGGAGCCCTCTGCCTCCCAGAAGGTGCATCAGCAGGAAGCCAGCTGAGCCAGGACTCAAATTCCTACACACCTATATGGGATGCAAACATCCCAAGCAATGTCTTAACTGCTGAGCCAAACGTCTTGCTCTTAGAGTCCCCTCCACACACACACCTTTTTTTAATAAACCATTAAGGAAAACTCTCCAACCAGAGGGGAAATATTGAAAGAAGAGTTGATTCATCACAAAAGAAAGAAGAACTTTAGGATTGGTAACCTTAGATTGCTGGATTTAATACATTTACTCTCTCTCATGAGTTGTTTTTTTTTTTTTAAGATTTATTTGTTTTTACTTGAAAAGCAGAGGCAGAGAGAGAAAGTCTTCCATCCACCGGATCACTCCCAGATGCCTGCCATGACTGGAGCTGCACCAATCTGAAGCCAGGAGTTTCTTCCAGGTCTCCCATGTGGGTGCAAGGGCCCAAGGACTTGGGCCATCTTCCACTACTTTCCCAGGCCATAGCAGAGCACTGGATCAGAAGTGGAGCAGCCAGGTCTCGAACCATCACCCACATAGGATTCTGGCACTGCAGGCGGTGGCTTTAC
The DNA here is from genome assembly GCF_964237555.1 of Oryctolagus cuniculus. NCBI lineage: Eukaryota > Metazoa > Chordata > Mammalia > Lagomorpha > Leporidae > Oryctolagus > Oryctolagus cuniculus. Next base: position 139,963,025 of record NC_091437.1, read on the forward strand.
CTGCTACAGCACAGCACTGGCCCCTCTCATGAGTTTCTTCAACTGTACATGATGACTGAAGAAAAACTTGTAACAATACCTGTTGTGTTGCACAACAAATGTACATGAAATATTTCAGACATACATGTAAAAAGTAAAGACCCAAAATGGACATAAAATTAAATCTCAATAATTCAATGTGGTAAAAACTATCAGCAAGTATTGACAGCTATGTACATATATTTGTATTTATATGCTGTGAGAGAGGCAGAGACAGACAGACCTGGGGCACTTACTAAGAAAATTACTGAAGACTTTACTCAAAAGAGGTATAAATAGGGGCTGGCACTGTGGCATAGTAGGCTAAGCCTCCATCTGAGGTGCCAACATTCTATACAGATTCTGGTTTTTGTACTGGCTGCTCCTCTTCAGATCCAGCTCTCTGCTATGGCCTGGGAAAGCAGTAGAAGATGGCCCAATATGTGTGCCCTTGCACCTTCTGGGAGGACCCGAAAGAAGCTCCTGGCTCCTGGTTTCTGATCAGCCCAGCTCCAGCTGTTGCAGGTATTTGGGGAGCGCACCAATGGATGTAAGACCTTTCTATCTCTCTCTCTCTCTCTACCTCTCAAATAAATAAAATCTTAAAAAAAAGAAGTATAAATAAAACAATATTTTAAAAAACTCAAATGAAGGCGTGTGTCATGGCTCAATAGGCTAATCCTCCGCCTTGTGGTGCCAGCACCCCAAGTTCTAGTCCCGGTAAGGGCGCTGGATTCTGTCCCAGTTGCCCCTCTTCCAAGCCAGCTCTCTGCTGTGGCCCAGGAAGGCAGTGGAGGATGGCCCAAGTGCTCGGTCCCTGCACCTGCATGGGAGACCAGGATAAGCACCTGGCTCCTGGCTTCGGATCAGCGCGGTGCGCCGGCCACAGTGCGCCGGCCTCAGCGGCCATTGGGGGGTGAACCAAAGGCAAAGGAAGACCTTTCTCTCTGTCTCTGTCTCTCTCACTGTCCACTCTGCCTGTCAAAAAAACAAAACAAAACAAACAAACAAACAAACAAAAAAAAACCTCAAATGAGAAACAGAGGTACAAGAAACAAAGAAATGGAAAACAAACAAAAAAGGAAGAATTAATCTCTTATATTGTACTAATTATTTTAAAAGGAAATGGTCTAGGTTCTGGAGTTGCGGGTAAAGCCACCACTGGAGACACAGGTATCTGATATGGGTGCCGGTTCCAGTCTTGCATACTTTACTTCTGATCTAGCTCCCTGTTAATGGCCTGAGAAAATCTTCAGAAGATGGTCCAAATATTGGAGCCCCTGACACCCATGTGGGAGACTTGAGTGAAACTCCGGGCCTCTGGCTTCCATTTGGCCCAGTGCTGGCTATTGCAGCCATTTGGGGAGTGAACCAGCAGGTGGAAGATTTCTTATGTTATACAACACTAATTTTAAACTCAGGTATATGGGCTGGCACTGTGGTACAGGGGGTTAAGCTGCCACCTGGAATGCCAGCATTATATATGAGTGCTGGTTCAAGTCCTGGCTGCTTTACTTCCCACCCAGCTTCCTTCGAATGTGCCTGGGACAACAGCAGAAGATGGCTCAAGTGCTTGGACCCTTGACACCCACATGGGAGACTCAGATGGGGTTATGGTTCCTCGTTCTGGCCTTAGTCCCAGCAGTTTTTGTGGATAAAATATACCTCTTTCTTTTTCTTTAACTCTGCTTTAAAATAAATAATTCAGGAGTGGATGAGTTGATATATTAATATCAGATAAAATCTATTCCAGACCAACGAAAATCATTGAATACAAAAAGTGACACTGCCTAATTGGGGAATAAAAGAATCAACCCACCAAGAAGATCTCACATGTATGTGTAGTTAGTCTAAGAATGTATAATGAATCAAAATATATGAAAGAAAAATGGAAAGAAAAAATTCAAAATTAACATGACAATGTTAAAAGATCTACAAATATCATTTATGCAATGGAACATTATAGAACATAAATATAGAAAAGGCCAAGACAGTGTTATCAACCAAAAGGATCAAATTGATAATTATAAAGTATTCCATCCAAATACAGAAGAATACTAATTTCTCATGTGCCCATAGAAGCTTTTCTAGAATGTATCTATATCTTGACACATAAAACAACCCTCAAAAACTTTTTTAAAATGAAGTATTGCAGTTTCTCTGACCGCAATAAAATTAAACTAGAAGGCAATAGTGGAAAGAAAACAGAAAAAAAAATCCTCAAGCATTTTGAAATCAAATAATTCATTTCAGGACAATATATGAATTACAAGGAAGATAAAATGAAAATATACCATAGCAAATTTATGGGATGTAGATAATGCAGTGCATAGACATATAATATTTCATGCTTTCGTTAGGATATTGATTTGCAACTTTTCTCTTTTCTAATTTCCTATCCCATGCACTAGAGGAAAAAGGACAAATAGACTCAACACAAGCCAAAGAAATGAAATAAAATTAAAAACAAGAAAATATATAAAATCATGATAAAAATAAGAAAAAATAAAATAAATTAAGAATGCCAGACATTAGCCTTAATATCTTCAAAATATACAGTAAAAGAATAACAAAGTGGAAAGAAAAAGAAAATATATGGGACTAGGGTTGTGGCATAGCAGGTAAAGCTGCTGCCTGTGGCACCAGGATCCCATATAGGGGCTGGTTTGAATCCCAGATGTTCCACTTCTGATTCAGCTAATGGCCTGGGAAATGCAACAGAAGATGGCCCAAATGTTTAGGTCCTTTCCACCCATGTGGGAGGCCTGCAAAATGCCCCTGGCTCCTGGCTTTGGCCTAGTCTTGTCCCATCTGTTGTGGCCATCTGAGAAAGGGAACCAGTAGACAGAAGATGTCTCTCTCCTTTTCTCTCTGCAATTCTGACTTTCAAATAAATAAATAAATCTTACAAAAAAGAAGGAAAAAAACAGCTGCCAATATCAAAAATAAAATAGAGATCATTAGAGACTTTATCCATTGAAAGGCTAATAAAATGCTATGAACAACTTTATGCTTATATATTAAAAAATGTAGAAAATATGGAATAATTCCCCAGACTACCAAAACTCGATCAAAATCAAATGGACAACATGAATAGCCTTATAACCGTAAGAGGAGTTTGTAATTTAAAAGGTACAGATAAAGGAGTCCCCAGGTACAATTACTTAATTGGACAAATCTACCAAAAATTGCAGGCTGAATTAACACCAATTATAGTACAATCTCTTAAAGAAATTTCCTGAGAGTATTACCCTGATGCCAAAAGCACACAGAGCATGCATTTATATTCACATGAGGAAAATAAGGACTTATAATATTATGCAAACATCCTTCACAAAATATTGAGGTGAAAAGAATTATGTATCCTGAGGATGTTGGATTTTTCTTCAGGTATAAGAGCTGGTTCAGCACTTGAAAATCAAACAATGTAATCCACTATTCCAACAGGTTAAAGAAGACATTTCACATGGCTGCACCAATTATGTGAAACCAATGACTAGTGTGAAACACATATAAGGAAACTCTAAAATTCTGACAATAAAAGACAAATTCTCCAGCTACAAAATAAGTCAAATACATGAACAGACATTTTACCAGTTAAAGTAATGGCAAATAAGCAAATGAAAATATAACTACATTACCCCCTAGATAACTGAAAAGTTAAAAGAACAATAAGATACCACAATCATCGAGTGGAATGTATTGTATCACTGGAATATACTGGTTCTGATATTGCTTGTATGCAATATGCTGTCATAGGAATGCATAGAATCTCTTATTTTTCTGTGTAGTAATATATATTTCAGAAACTGTAGATTATATATTTAAAAATCTGTGCCACTTTAAATGGAACTTTTCTACATGAGCAGTGTGTACGTGCTTAGAAAATCAAATTTTATTATTTTATTAGATTTTATTAGAATAGTAGAGTGTCTATTAAGTTAGAGACTGAAGTGTTTGAACCTTACCTGCAAAGACATAAGAATTCTGGACTAGAAATATAGTTTATCACCTATAGCAAAAACAATAGCCATATCAGAACCAGCTCTGCACTCCCTCGAGATGTTGGAAGAGCCAAAGGTTACCAGTACATGCAGTGGGCCGCGCTACAGATGGGGAGATCTGAAATTAGGATCTGACTCTGATTACCTAGGGCTGGCTGTTATTGTCCTGTGTGTTCTCCTCTCTGGAGCAGGATCAAGACGTTATCTTTAGTGTTGAATCATCTCTGAGGAGAGGAGGATAACTTTGTTATCCTGGAATGACTTTGCTGATGGGGGGTGGCTGTAGTATAGTAGTCAGGAAATCAATCTGCCAAATGACCCAAAGGGAGATGCTGGTTCTAAGCTTCCAAAAATGTTTACTACTTGAATTCCCTTTAAAAGCAAGTCCGTGACCGTTGCTCAGAAAACCCACACAGCAACAGAACATGCTTGTGGAGGTTTGTGCCTCAGACTAGTCCAGATTATTAGTAATCATAAATTCTCGGTAGGAGAATTTATATTCCATCCTATTATCTATCCTCCATCCCTGCCACACACACACACACACACACACACACACACACTCCTCCTTTGAACCAGTCATTTAAAGAGTATATATTCTCTAAATATTTTAGGAATTTTCCAACACAATAAAACTGTCCCTGGCTTTATAGACCAAAATTATAGTTGGTGATACAGAAAGATAACAAATAAGTACAATACATAAATTAGGCATATTATAGATTTTTATATGCAGGGTTGAAATAGGCAATCATTAAGATATTTATTTAAAGAGGTAGATGAGAAGGAAGAGATGGAAGGCAAGAAGACAGGTTCTGACACAGTTACAACAATATATTCCAGCCTAAAGAAGCCTGGAAAAATGATAGTCTTGGAGAGCTGAGCTATTCAAGGATTTTTAAAAAGCAATATTTGAAAAAGCTCTGTTCAAACTCCAGTGATTGACATCTGTGGTTGCCTAGGGACCAAGAACACTTAATGAGTATCCATTGTTTAGTTATCAAGCCTGATTGTATCTAAGACAGATTCCAGATAAAGTTGAATGCTCAGGGGTACAAACAGATAATAAGGAGAGATATTAGGTCACTACCCTTCCTATTTACCTCCCAAGATTTGGAAGCATCATCCTTTCTGAGAACTGGAAACACTGCAGCAAGGGGTGCTGAGGAAATATGGTCTATTAGTCATATTAGCTTTACTTTTATTCTCAAAATTATTTTTGACAAATTGACTGCATCAGAAAAAAAGACGACCTGAGAACCCTAGAGTATTAACATATGTATATACTTTCTCCAGGTAAGCATATAACAAAATAAGAATGCAAATATGCTATTGGCACAGATTTTTTTGCAAGAATAATATGTAAAAACATGAAGACATTGATATATAAACTAGACTTACATATCCAAGTGTTTGTTTACTTTATTAAATAAATTCTGATTGTATTGTTAGATAGGAAACCCATTCTTATTCCTTTTGTACTGGTTTCCTGATAATTTCAGTGCATAATCATATTGCATTTTATCTTAATCTTAAATACTATATATCATATAAAATATGAGTTATATATGATTGTAGACAAAAGAAGGGATTGTTTAAAAGTAGAGAAGTAGCTTCTCAAATCATAATAAATGAGAAACTACAATCAAGTTCTAATTTCATGCCTGAACTTCTAGGGCTCAGGCAAAAATGTTAACATAGGGTGGGTTCAGATCAATAAAATCATAAACAACAGTGAGAGAATTTGTACTTTAATTCATGGGCCATCTATTCATTATCCATATATTGATACGGATGATGCCACTACATTAAAAAAAGTAGCATTGATACACATGAGGAATATGATTTCTTTCAGTCACTAAATACCAGAGCTGATACACTCTTCTCTATTCAACCTTCCTCTCTATCCCCTCGAATCATTCATCAAAGCACTTGGTGATATCAGGGGTTTTTAAAAACTATTTAGTCAGTTAAATAGCAGAGGTTTTCTATAATAATAAATAATGGTTTCTATTTCTTAGAGGTCAAATGTGTGTTCTCAGAAGATGTAATATGATAAGACTTAAAATGTTTATTTGTATGTCAACCTAGATATTGTAATAGCCTATTTTATGCTTGAGGATAAACCTTAAAATTGATTCCAGCCAACTCTAAAATTTTTCTCAAAGGATAGCTTTAAATTAGTTGAGAAAGTGAATGAGAAGGTGACAGAAAATCCACGTATCTGTACTCTGATACCTCGAAGAGTTCTTTCTGTGCCAGAAACAGGATCTCAAGCAATTTAAGCCTTTGAGAAATTAGTCTGGGGTCATTCCTGGTCAGGTGCAGTTTAATGTGTGTCTGAGGTACATGGGTACACATGAAAACTCTTGAATACAACTGAAGTGTTCATTTATCTTCAAAATTATAGATTTTTATAATTTATAAATATTTCATTGTTATTGAAGATGGCCAAGTAAAAGCAAAAGGAAAAAATAATTTTTGCACAATGCTGGAGAGGAGGGACTGCTGGTTGCATTTTGATTGCTATACTGTTTTCTTGTCTTAGCTGTTCATCTAATAAAAATAATCATTTAAAAATTTTGTCTTTGTCTCTACATTTAATAATGTTTAACATTTTCTATTACCATAAGCATATACATATCTTATATTTATATATTACATTTAATGGCTGTTTGAAATAGTAAATCTTGAAGTTTCCTGAAGAAAATCTGTATTATTGAATATTTAAGCTGTCTCTAAATTTTTATCTAACAAATAAGGATAAAGTATTTTGATTCTTAATTATTTTGGATATCAAGGTTTATTTCACAATGGGAGAACTATGTTACATAAAGTTCTTTATAAATATTTGGAGATGATGTTCTCAAATTGTTAAAATGCTTTCTGTTTCATTCTTTGCATTCTAGGATACTTCTTGTTTTTATGAAAATTCTTAACAATAGGAGAGGGTATGTGGAACAGCTGTTATGCCACTGCTTGGGTGGAATCTCGACTTCTTTACTAAGTGCCTTGGTTGGAGTCCCAACTTTGCTCTCTATTCCAGACTCCTGCTAATGCACACCCTGGGCAGGGAGCAGCAGGTGACGACTGAAGTTGTCGGGTCCTTGTCGAGTTCTTGTTGAGTTCTTGTTTCCAGGGTTCACTCTGACTCACCTTGACTTTTGTGGGTTTGTAGGAATTTTGGAAGTAAACCAGTCAAAGGGAGATTGATTCATTCTCTCCACCCCCCCCCTTTTTCAAACAAGGTAAAGAAATATATATTGCTTTTAAAAGGAAAACACCAATCCAACAACATATCAAAGAAGGTGATAAAAGTAGTATTTCATGATACCACTCAGAAAATTATTTTTAGCTGTAGAAACATGCTGCCCATGAGCAGCAAGCCTAGGAATTGGTGGTGCCCTATGGCAGCATTAGCACACTCCTCCCACCAGCATTGTATTGTAGGAGTGTGGGGCTTACAGTCTCTGTTGTGAGTGCTCATGCACTCTGCTGTTGTAGAGAGAAAGCAACTGCAAACAATCTGTAAATGAATTGCACAGCTGGATCTTAATTTTTTCTATGCTGTTTTAATAAAAATTTTTTATTAGTGAATTTGTGAATTTAGATATTTTTCATCAATCTATCTTTTTATCTCTCCCTGTACTTTAAAGAAATTAGTTAATTAGCCTGTTTATTTGAGCCAGACATAGAGAAGTAGACAAGAGTCAGAAAAATAGAGCCCTCGTCTGCTGGTTCACTCCACCAATGCCCACAGAGGATGGGCTGTGGTAGGTGGAAGCCGGAAACCAAAAATTCAGTCCACCTTTCCTTTAGGGGTGGCAGGAACCCAATTACTTGAGACATCACTGCTGACTGCCAGAGCCTGCAATAGCAGGAAGCTGAAGAGAGAAGCTGGGCACTAAACAGATCCTTGGAGATGAGACACAGCATTCTAACTGATGTTTGAATCTATAGGCTAAAGGGCCACTCCTCTTCCTGTACTTTAACTTTTTCATTTTTATTCTTTGGTTATTCACACTAGTAGTTTAATGACTCTCTATAATTAACTTTACTGCAAAAATGGACTCTCATATTGTCTCATATAGACAAAAGAAACAAGTCTAAAAAAATATTTTCTTAATTTTATGGTATTTTTCCACTAGCGGGAACAAGTGGGAAGTGAAGTTGGTGCGTATAGGAAGGAACGTTTTGTTACTGGTGTTATTATATGTGGGTGTTGTGTTTTCTCCTTTATTTTGCATGAGATAGGCTGGAAAATTAATTGACCCTCACAAGCATCCCTAATTATTGAGAAAACATGAGTGTGTGAAACAAATTGTCTGCCTTCCAGTATTCTAGATCTTTACTTAATGCTTCTGGAAAGTTTACATCAGCTATGACTTGCCTCCATCCACCTCTATACCCTCCATCCTCTACAGGAATAATCCTGTTATACTTTCCTTGCTGCACAAACCTAAGAAAAGACATTACCTTGTTATCTGAATCAGCAATCGATGATCTACTTGAAGGTTTCCTATTTTAGGCTCTGGATATGTCAACTTACATGAATTCAGTCTATTGCCCTCAGAATGTAGAACCACGTTCACCTTTATTCCCTAAGTTAGTGGGGAAAAAAAATCGATGTAAGCAGATTTAGAAAAGCCTTGGAAGTCTCTGAGATCATTATTTTGCAAGAGAAAATTCCACAGAGCCAAGGGTACCCAGCATGGATTCCCATCCACTCTTCTTTGGTTCATGACATTAAATAAGGGGAGATTTTGCTTCTGTGCAACCTTTGGAAGAGGTGAAGTTGGGTGTTGTTTTTCAAGTACCCTTGATCTAAAGAAAGTGTCCTTGTTCACACAGTAGTAGCTGTGTTGGCTAAATTTAAATTGTTGTACCTGGGTCTCACTTTGGGTAATAAAATTTAGGGAGTCCCTGCTCTCTAAGTTCCTGACCTTCTTTTTCTTGGAGCATTTACTTTAGAAAACTTTCTTGATAAATACCTTTGAAAAGACTCTTGTCACTTTCACAATACAGGACTTTCATTGTCAAAGGGCCAGAGCCATCTACTTGAAAGAAATCTTAAGGCAGGAGAATCCCAGCTGCCTTGTTGTGAATCTATGTCCTGCTGTGAAGGTTAGAGGAAGCTTAGTTTTCCTTTGGTAAGGCTAATTAGCAAACATATACTTAGATCTCCCCCACCCCAGTTCTAACTCCCTCTGCTGCATATTTCATGAAGGGGCACTTTCCAGCTTCCTCTGTACTCTCTCTCCTATGGCTGGCAATAGCATAAGAATAAAATCAGTTTCTGTGTACATCTCATCTTGAGTAATACATTAATAGCTTCAATGTATACTAGCTGCATGATATTAGGCACATTGCTAAACCTTCCTTTGGTTCCTTTATTTGCAAACTAAAGAGAAGAATCTCCATGTGACAGAATTTTTGAGAATATTTAGTGAAATAATACACAATAGCATGTAACTAATGGCATGCATTACACAGTGAATACAAATCATTCTCTCTGTACTTCCTTCACCAGGAGAATAAACTTTATATGTACACCCACAGATTTCCTAGGCATTGGCTGTGGCATTAAACTTGACCATACCAAATGTGTGGAGGAATATGAGTGCCCTTTATTGGTATCCTTGCTTCCCTAATCATTAATCTGGGAGTATCTTTTTTGTTGCCTCTCTCTACTGTGGTAATGTTGAGAGTTGAAATCTAATCTCTAGAGAGTCAACTAAGAGAAAGAACTGCTCAAACTGAGATACAATGCCAGACTTCAAAACTTATACATATAGTTCCAAGCCTAGAAACCAATACACATAATATAATGCAGAATTAAGTGATAGCTACAGTAAAAGTCTAAGTACAGGGTGATAAAGTGAAAATTGCTTACACCTTTGAAATGCAAACAAACTGTGACTCTGGAAAGTATTTCTGCTCTCTCATTTTAATTAAAAATAATGAGCTTTGTCAAAACTATTGTCTGGTTCTGATTTCTGACTTCCTCATGGAAGAGAAGCCTGTCCTAGCCTCCAGGAGGACTGGTTGCTTAATAGCTTTCCTCACATGTTGCCTAACCCTCTTCTGTCCTCTAGTGGTAAGCCATAGAATTACTTCACCCTTACTTCAAATCCCTTGTTGAAAACTGTTGTCTAATCCCTCCATGCCAGGTGTAGAAATGTTGAAACAGTTTGTAAGCCAAAGAACACCAGAGAAAATAATTTGAACATCTCTAAAAATATAATACAAAATAACTTGCACTACATATAGGCACCCCATTCATCCTTGATTCTATGTTGGTTTGACCAATGCTGGTTGCCAAGTTAATCTATAAGGAATATAATATTATTGTTAAATTATTATATTAAATGTTATATATAATAGAAGATATATAACATTTCTTTTAGACTTGTTAGTAATATTTTATATTGCTAAAATCTAAGCTCTTATATTTGACACTATGAATTCTCTATCATATTTACTATGAATAAAACTTCACAATGGCAATATATTTCAGCAATAACCATATGTTTTGTCATCTGCCCCTTATTTTAGTCTGCAACCACCTTTACCTGATATCTGTTGCAAAACTTACATTAAAAATATCTGAATAGGTTGATGTCACATCTTCCCTCCACATTCATACCTCAATCCACCTTCACCTGGCTTTTGGCTCCAAAGAAAGCCTTTGAAAATTATTTTGTTTAGGTTACCCATGAACTAGGTCAGGTGCATAGAAAAATAATGCTACATGTAGATTTCCAATGATCTTTACTCAAACTCTCAAGAGCACTATCCCCAAGAGATAATGATCTCCTTTTTCAGAATATTATTCTTTTGATTTCTGACACACGATTCTTTCAAAAATCTTTCTTCACTTTGTTCTTCCTTCTCCTCCTATCTTGGTATTCACCTTCCTGACTGTGGATGCTTTCAGTTTATGTTATAGACTCACATCCTCACTTTGAATTCAGAACAAAGCATATTTTCAGCTTCATTGTATAGTTTCATATTTCCATAAATTAAAATATAAAAATATACTTATTCCAAAAAGACAGATAGCATATGTTCTCCCTGATCTGTGAAACTAATAGAGTACCTAAAATATAACGTATTAGAGTGAACTGGACATTTTGAGATTCAATGATTGTTTACAAACCTTTTCTCTACTGTTGAGGAACAGTGTTTTTTTTTTCTTCATACTATTTCTTGAATCTCTTTACTTAGTGAAGGGTTAACCTTATGAATATAAAATGAAAATAGATCTTTGGAAAAATTAAGAGTGAGAATTGGAGAGAGAAGAGGAAGAAGGCTGGAGCATGAGTGGGAGGGAGAGAAGGTTGGAAAGTATAATTGTGTTCCTAAATCTGTGTATATGAAATACATGAGATTTGTATACCTTAAATAAAATTGAAAAATACATTTATGCATTTTAGAATCACCATTTCATCTTTTTTGAATCTCAAATTCATCCAAAACTAAGCATACCCTAAAATTTTAAGTTTTCCACATACAACAATATTGCAATCTATACATATTACATCACAGTCTATCTTTTCTCAGTACTTGTCTTAATTTTCTATCCCCAGTCTTCAAGCTGGGAATGCTGAATATATACTTTATCTCCACTTTCTTTTTCTCTTCATCTCAAGCATTGAGCCCATCAAGAAGTCAACGTCTTCACTCTTTGCCTCCAGCTCAACCTCCAAATGCATAGCTCAGAGCTCTGACATCAGTCTCCTCTTCACCTTGGGCAAAACTCCAGCTATAGGGCCATTGCTCTGGCACAGTAGGTTAAAGCCCCAGCCTGTAGCACCAACCTCATATATGAGCACTGGTTTGAGTCTTGGCTGCTGCACTTCCAATCCAGCTCTCTGCTGTGGCTTGGGAAAACAATGGAGGATGGCCCAAGTCCTTGGGCCCCTGCACCCACATGGGAGACCTGGAAGAAGCTCCTGACTTCAGATCATCCCAGCTCTGGCTGTTGTGGCCATTTGGGGAGTGAACCAGCAAATGGAAGAACTCTCTTTCTCTGTCTCTACCTTTCTTTGTCTTTCAAATAAAAAAAAAACAAAAAAAAAACAAAAAAAAACACTCCAGCCACAAGATCTCCTTTCTCACAATAGCAAATCCTTGTTTCTGATACTTGGCTTCCTATACAATTTTTTCCTAGATATGGGGGGGAAACAACACCATATATTGATGGCTCCTTAAGTACTAAAACCATGTACTATGTAATTTTTTCCCAAATACATTTTAAAGGTTTATTTATTTATTTGAAAGGCAGAGTTACAGAGAGGCAGACTCAGAGGCAGAGGCAGAGAGAAAGGATTTCCATCTGCTAGTTCACTCCCCAGATGGCCACAAAAGCCAGAGCTAGGCTGATTTGAAGCCAGGTGCAGGGGTTCAAGGACTTGGGCCATCTTCTACTGCTTTCCTAGGTCATAGTAGAGAGCTGGATTGGAAGTGGAACAGCTGGGACTCGAACCAGTGCCCATATTTGATTCTGGCACTGCAGACCAGGGCTTTAACCTTCTGCACCACAGCGCTGGCCACTACCCAAATACTTTTGCCATACAACTCCCAATGTGCATCTCATCAGCACATTTACTCTTTGCCTTTTGGTTCAATAAATCTTATAAAGTAAAAGTTACAGAGAAAGGGAGAGGAGGAGGGCAAGGGGAGAGGGAGAGGGAGAAAGATCTTCCATCTGCTGGGTCTCTTCCCAAGGGCCAAAATGACTGGAGTTGAGCCAAGTTAAAGCTGGGAGCTTGAAACTCCATCAAGGAACTGTTCCATCTTCCACTGATTTCCTGGGCACATTAGCAGGGATCTGGATTGGAATTGGACCAGCTTTCACTGGAACGATTGTCCATTCACTCTTCTGATTATGCTGTATAATTTTCCTGTATCACTTACCACCTTCCAAAATAAGATATACTTTTTTATGTTGAAATCTGCTTGCTCATTTTTTTGTCCACTAGAATAGAGATGCCATAAGGGGAGCGGTTTTTCATACAAGAGCCTTGTATATAGTAGGCAGTTAATAATAATTTGATGAATGAAAAACAAAATCAGTATGTCAGTTTAAGAAATCCACATCATGTGAAAGATGTTAAATGCGGCAACATGTTTTGACAAAACCATTAAAAAACTGCCTACTTTTTCTTCAAGTTATTTTGTTTTATCTGTTTGAAAATTAATTTAAATTGGCATGAGAAATTATATGCCTTGTTTCATTTGGCAAGATATTATGGCAAATATGTACATTACTCATTTTTTCCATGTTTCTAGACATCTATTGAAACATTACAGGACTGTACTTATTTAAGGAATCTAAATAAAGGCAAATATATAAACACAGAGAATAAACTCTGGTTACTGGGGTCAGAAATGGGGAGAAGAAATGGAAGGGGCAAGTCAAATGATACAAAGTGGAACATATGTAGAAAGAGCAAGCTGAATGATTTGTTTTACACCATAGGACCTTAACAATGGTGCACTGAATCAAGGATTGTTGCTACGTTGAGTACAGCTTCTCTTGCTGAGAGGGAGAATAGGTTACCATGTATGATGGACAGGTTACTTTGTTCTACTATAATAATATATTTTATAACAGTGAATTATATTCTTTAAATATATACGTTGAAATTTACTTTAAAAATCAAAGTCATAAAGAAAACAGGTTAAGGAACTAATCTAAACTGTCAATACATTAAGATTTTTCATGACTTTCCAGATTATTACAACAGCACATTATAAAAAGCAAAGTGGAAAAAATGCTTCTATTGAAAAATAAGATTTGATAGAATATATACTTCTGCTCATTAATATAATTCAGTCCCAAAATATTCAGACACTAAATTTACCCAATTTATTTCAGAAATATCAAAATACTAAAAATATTTTATCAATATGTATTACTTAGTTTATTAATTGATTCATTTATTTGGAAGGAATAGTGTCTCTCTCTTTCTCTCTCTCTCTCTCTCTCTCTCTCTCTCTCACACACACACACACACACTCTTCCATCCACTGGATCAGTCTGTGCATGCCACAACAGGCAGTAGCCATCAAGTTCTCCCAAGTCTCCCACCTGGATAGCGGGGACCCCAGCACTTGAACCATCATGTGCTCCCTTCGGGGTGTGCATCAGGACGAAGATGCATTGGGAAGAGAGGCAGGACTTGATCCCAGGCACTCCATTATGGGAGGTCGGCATTCCAAGCAGCAGCCTTACCCTTGTGCTTTGTGCCTACCCCTATTTTACTTGGCAATTCAAATATATTTAAATGTAACTCAATAAAGTCATTTACTTTAGCAACTGTGGAATATAAACAGGTCACAGGAGAATTCTGTCTAAGAGGAACAGAATTTATGTACTACTTTTAGAAAGTAAGATATTTTAGGCACTGGCGCTGTGGTGTAGCAGGTAAAGCTGTGGCCTGCAGTGCTGGCATCCCATATGGGCACCGGTTTGAGGTCCTGGCTGCTCCACTTCCAATCCAGCTCTCTACTATGGCCTGAGAAAGCAGAAGATGGCCCAATCAACAACAGGAGTCACTGTGTACTTCCTCCCCATGTGGGACCCCTGTTCTTAATGAGTTGTACTATGAGAATTAACAGTAAAACTAGTCTTCAAACAGTACTTTATACTTTGTGTGTCTGTGTAGGTGCAAACTGTTGAAATCTTTACTTAGTATAGAGTTGATCTGTATATAAAGATAATTAAAAATGAATCTTAATGAAGAATGGGATGGGAGAGGGAGTAGGAGGTGGGATGGTTTAGGGGTAGAAGGGCAGGTATGGGGGGAAGAACCGCTATAATCCAAAAGTTGTACCTATGTAATTTATATTTATTAAATAAAGGCTTTATATATATATATATATATATATATATATATATATATATAAAAGATGACCCAAGTCCTTGGGCCTCTATTCCCATGCAGGGGACCTGGAAGAAGCTCCTGGCTCCTGGCTTCAGGTTGGTGCAGCTCCAGCCATTGCTGCCAGTTGGGGAGTGAATCAGTAGATGGAAGACATCTCTCTCTCTCTGCCTCTCCTTCTCTGTGTAACTCTCACTTTCAAGTAAATAAATAAATCTTTAAAAAAGGTAAGATATTTTAAATCTATCATTCAAATGTTCTAATACTAGCATTAGAATTCCAAAGTCACTCTAATAGGCATGTTACTGTATTTCCTTACTTTCTTATTATAGAATGGTTGATAAGATCCTCTTCAAGAGGGTTTGGCATTTATAATTGAACAATGGAAATATGTCAAAGAACATTTTTACTGAACTCATTATTTTTATTCTGTATCACTAATTCTTGCCCCATTAATGAACTTCTACAGTGTATTTAAGTATGTTTTACTGTTCCTGTCATTTCATCACTTCATTGTCTTGAGATTTCTTTTATAATTTACCACTAAAGAGGAAATTAACATGTATAATTCACTTAAAAATAATTTCATACCTTTAATTTGAAAATAACATTTTATTTCCTATTGTTTTGAAAGAACACTATAGACTAAGCAATAGATATGTGATTGTCCTTCATTTTTTAATAATTTATTGTATTTTATAGGTCATATTGAGTTATATGTTTGAGATGTAGGTTACATTTTGAAAATATATACTTTTTAAACTATTTTATTTGAAAGATAGAACAATACAGAGAGAGAGACACACACACAGAGAAATATCTTCTACCCACTGGTTTATTCCCAAAATGGCCCCCACAACAGCCAGCTCTGGACCAGGCCAAAGCCAGGAGACAAAAACTCCATCCTCATCTCCTACATGTGTATCTGGTGCCTAGTGCTTGGGTCATCCTCTGCTACCTTTCCAGGCACATTAGAAAGAAGCTTGATTAGAAGAAGAGCAGCTAGTAATATATTCAGCCCTCCAATATCGGGTGCTGGCGTCAAAAGCTGTAGTTTAACTTGCTGTGCCATAGCGCCAGGCCCAAAATACACATTTTCCTTTGGGATTGGCTTATTTCACTCAGAATAATGTTTTCCCAATTCCTAACAGGGATCACTTTTCAGTTAAAATATAAACACCTAAGAATAATTGTGTGTTAATTACAGAATTCAACCAACGGTACTAGAACAAAAATAATACTAAAATGGATAAAGTATTACATTGTGCATCAACGGTCAGGACAAGAGCTGACCAAGTCACTGTTTCTCATAGTGTCCATTTCATTTCAACAAGTTTCCCCTTTGGTGCTCAGTTAGTTGTCGCCAATCAGGGAGAACATATGATATTTGTCCCATTGGGACTGGCTTAATTCACTGAGCATGATGTTTTCTATAGAGTACATGTCCCATAATTCCTTTATCCAGTCTACTGTTGATGGGCATTAGGGTTGGTTCCAGGTCTTTGCTATTGTGAATTGAGCTGCAATAAACATTAAGGTGCAGACAGCTTGTTTGTTTGCCAATTTCATTTCCTTTGGGTAAATTCCAGGAGTGGGATGGCTGGGTTGAATGGTAGGGTTCTATTCAGGTTTCTGAGGAATCTCCAAACTGACTTCCATAGTGGATTAACCAATTTGCATTCCCACCAACAGTGGGTTAGTGTCCCTTTCCCCCCACATCCTCCCAGCATCTATTTTTGGTAGATTTCTGAATGTGAGCCTTTCTAACTGGGGTGAGGTGAAACCTCATTGTGGTTTTGATTTGCATTTCCCTGATTGCTAGAGATCTTGAACATTTTTTCTTGTGTCTGTTGGCCATTTGGATTTCCTCTTTTGTTCTCCATGATAAGTGAAAACTAACTGAGCACCAAAAAGGAAACCTGTTAAAGTGAAATGAACACTATGAGAAACGGTGACTTGATCAGCCCTCACCCTGACTGTTGATGAGCAACTTGATATATTATCCCTCTTAGTATTTTATCTTGTTTGTTCTACTTAATACTTTTGGTTGAATACTGTAATCAATACACAATTCTTCTTAAGTGCTGAAACTTAACTGAAAAGTGATCACTGTTAAATATAAGAGTGGGAATAAGAGAGGGAAGAGATGTGCAATTCAGGACATGCTCAAGCTGACTTACCTCAAACGGTAGAGTTAGAAACATACCAGGGGATTCCAATTCAATCCCATCAAGGTGGCATGTACCAATGCCATCTCACTAGTCCCAGTGATCAATTTCTGTTCACAATTGATCATAATGATAGGACTAAGAACCAAAGGGATCACATAAACAAGAATAGTGTCTGCAAATACTAGCTGATAGAATCAAAAAGGGAGAGAACGATCCAACATGGGAAATGAGATACACAGCAGACTCATAGAATGGCAGATGTCCCAAACAGCACTCTGGCCTCAGAATCAGCCCTTAAGGCATGTGGATCTGGCTGAAAATCCCATGAGAGTATTTCAGGCATGGAAAGCCAAGACACTTTCGGAAAAAAAAAAAAAAAAAAAAAAAAAAAAAAACACCTAAATGAAAGTTCTCCGTGAGTTAGATCCCAGTGGAAAGAACAGGCCATCAAAGAAGGAGGTACCTTTCTCTGAAGGGAGGAAAGAACTTCCACTTTGACCATGGCCTTGTCTAAAAATTATCAGAGTCAGTGAACTCAGGGGGCTTCCATAGCCTTGGCAGCTCATGACAAGAGCCTAGGGTGATTACTGATGCCATAAACAAGAGTGTCAATTTGTTAAGTCAACACAGGAGTCACTGTGCACTTACTCCTCATGTAGGATCTTTGTCTTAGTGTGCTGTACATTGAGATTTAATGCTATAACTAGTACTCAAACAGTATGTTTCACTTTATGTTTCTGTGTGGGAGCAAACTGTTGAAATCTTTACTTAATGTATGCTAAACTGATCTTCTGTATATAAAGAGAAACGAAAATGAATCTTGATGTGAATGGAAGGGGAGAGGGAGTAGGAAAGGGGAGGGTTGCGGGTGGGAGGGACGTTATGGGGGGGGAAGCCATTGTAATCATAAGCTGTACTTTGGAAATTTATATTCATTAAATAAAAGTTTAAAAAAAAAGAATTCTGGGGATTCAGAAAATGCTAGTGGATGGTTTATGTAAACCCTCAGAGTGAAATGACCTTTTGTCATTTGTCAAAAAGCTCTGATGGGAGAGATTCTGATGTCTTTTTCTGTAGAGAAGACTGAGAGGAAAGGGACAATAGAACTGAGAATTACTTTCAAAGTAGCAGGGCAGGCACAAGTCCAATTAGTTCACAATCTTCTGTAAATTGTGGTCCTGGGTCCTACTCTCCTATTCTACCAGTTGCAGAAGCTCTATTAAAAATTAGCCTCTTAAAAAAATACACATTTTCATCATGACCCTCTTGATATCTATGTTGCTCTTGTTTTCTGGCTACTTATAACACTGTTGCTATTATAACAGTGTTCCTATAAACATTAGGGTATGTACCCATTAGAAAAGTGTTCCTAAGTTCACCAAAAGAGGGGTATATAAGATTGGAGTTCAATAGTGTGTTTATAAATAGCCTGTGACCAAAAAATAAGTCAAAATAGCAATAGGATTTTAAAAATAATTACAAATTACTGCATATTAAAACCAGGACAGAAATAATAACTAGTATTTATGTATGACAAGGGGAATTAGCTGAAAATTATTTAAAAGAAAATATGAGAAATAGGAACCTTCAGTTCAAATTGGAAATATTGCCAGGGATCAAACTTTAATCTCATTCTAAAAGCCAGACAATCTACAAAATCTTAACATTTCAGACCATCAGAGAATCGAGGACACAATGGAAAAATTCAGAAAGGACCTCGGTACCTCGGTGTAGCAGTTCTGAAACTACTTCACACTCCAGAGTTGCTTCTTCTCAGATAAAGGGAAATTTGAAAAGGTACTCAGCTGTCTAGTCAACAAGAGAACAGAAATTCAAATTACAATGTGTTTGGGGGCTGGCACTGTGGCATAGCGGGTAAAGCTGCCATCTGCAGTGTGGGCATCCCATAGTGGGCACCGGTTCGAGACCCGGCTGCTGCACTTCTGATCCAGCTCTCTGCTATGGCCTGGGAGGGCAGTAGAAGATGGCCCAAGTACTTGGGCCCCTGCACCCACATGAGAAGACCCGGAGGAAGCTCTTTGCTCCTGGTTTCAAATTGGCACGGCTCTGGCTGTTGCAGCCAGTTGGGGAGTGAACCAGCAAATGGAAGACCTTTCTCTTTGTCTCTCTAACGCTTCCTCTCTCTCTGAGTAGCTCTGGCTTCCAAATAAATCTTTAAAAAATAAATTACAGTGTGTTTTACCACACAATCACTTGGATGGCTATAAATAAATACACATATCTTCTTCTAACCAGCTTGTGAATTAGTGGAAACTCACATACACTGCAGATAATGATAAAGATATTATGGAAAACTGGTACCCCCCACTACTGGTTGGTTGCCTTATGGCCTACCAATCCAGGCGTACCAGGTGAGTGGCAGGAACCCACTCACTAGAGCTATCACCACTGCCTTTGAAGCTTTTCATTGGCAGGGATTTGTACTCAAGAGCCTGAAGAGACACGGATGGGTATCAAACCCAGGTATCCAGACATAGGATGTGAGTATCTCAACTGCTAGGCTTAACTTCCACTCCTCCCATGAACTTTTGGAAGTCTGTCATATATTGAAGTTTCCTCAAAATCCTTCTGATAATATAGATTGAATGCTTAATAAAACTTTACTTTTATGTCTCAATTTTCTCTATGCATATAAAATTTCATCACATTAACAGATACATCAACATTCATCATCCCCAATAACACTCTCATTTATAGTTCTTTACTTATTTAGAAATTATCTAGGTACAAAATATATCTCAGACAATGACATTCATACACAGTTTGTGAGCCACGCTCAGGTACTGCTAGATCATCAACTAATTTTGCTAACAGTGACTGTAGGATCTACAATGATAAGGTTGATGTGCTGAAATGGGATTTGTATAAAGATCAGCCTATGGTGAGCAGAATAGTAAAATTAGTTGATAATCTAGCAGTACCTAAGGATGTTTCAAAAAATGTATGAATGTCGTGTTCTGAGATACATTTTGTATATAGATAATTTCTAAATATATAAAAAAGGATCTCCTATGAAGCCTTGTTGTCTAAGGTTTCTATTACTTGCAATAGCGACAACCTAGGTTCCAAGTCTTTAATACATGGAATTTGGGGGGGGGGGGGACGTTAAATTCCAAATTACTATCCAGACCATAGCAGACAGGTATTCTATAGGGGAAACAAAAGTTAATGTTCTATTATATAATTTTGTAACTTATAACTCTTTTATAAATATATATATTGCCTGTGTTGCAACTAAATACACGTCTCACTGTCCTAGCAGGAAGGGTTTATAGAGCCAATAAAATACCTTTGGAGTCTAACAGGTAAATGGACTCTGCTGTTCCCTATTATTTTATGTGGGATGGTAAAGAAAGGAATTGCCTGAAACTGACAAGCCACAAGTTGTGAAAGTTGAAGATGGATTCTATATACAAATATAATTACTGTTTATTCATTTGTGTAGATGTTAGAATTTGTAATATCTATTCAGTATGCAATCCTAAAAAGCACATCATCTTTGTCATCATGGTTTAAGTTCTATGATGATCATTTTTTTCTAGCTAAAATGTTTACTTTTCCTGATTATAAAAGCAAACTATATTAACTATGAATAACGAAGATGAAAAAGCACAAAGATTCAGAAGTCATATGTGATACAAATCAGAAATGATTTCTGTTAACAGTTTGGTGTTTATCAATGTGTTTTTCTCCTGGCTATTTGTGAGCATTAATGGGTATGTGTGAGTGTGTTTCTGTGCACAAACAATACACACTTTGATGATCAACTCAGTTGTAGAAAACCGTAAGCAAAAAATAAACAAGTTTCCTCCAGAGTTTTATATAGAATTAGATGGATATAACTGTGTTAATTTTTCCTCTATTATTGGATATCAGTTTAACTTTTATGGTAAAGAATGCCCCCAAAAGTACAGAGAATCCAGGTATTCTATCGAACAATCATTGTTCATATCCTTTAATTCTGCCTTTGTCTTCAAATTCTTTACTGCCTTGAAAAGCAATAGCACATGTATGTATAAATTATATATACACCCACAGATCTGTAGGCACCGCTCTTTGTTTTATGTATACATATCTTCATTTGTCTCATAATGTTTTGCTTAAATGGTTGAAGTTGCTAGGCTGTAATTATCTTAAAACATGAGTCATGCTTCTGTCTTCATTGATTAATTCCTCCCTAAGTTACAAAAAGACCTTATAAACACTCTATTAGATTTATGATTTTCTTCCCTTCAAAAAGCAGGCATAAAGTGGGTGTTCCTCTGCTTCCATAAAACCTTACACAAGCCTTCATTTTAGCACTATCTCACCATGCACTAATTATTTGTTTGCAATTGTCTCTCCATTAAATAATGATCCTATTAAAGTAGTGCCTTTTTTTTTTAATTCAACCTAAATTCTTGGAACCTAGCAAAATTCTTGGCATACAGTAGACTTCAGGAAATAATTGTTAAATGAATGCAACTATCAAATCTCCTAAATCACTGTCACCAACTTTAATGGCACAATTTGTACAGTGGTGTTGACAGAATAGCTTAGTTTCATTAAGTTACCTTTAGAGATTTCACAGCTGCTGTACGAACAATGAATCATCCTTAGGTTTATTTATTTCCACATAAATTTACAAACCCTTAAAAGAATTTAAGGTATTTCTGAGCTTCCCAAGTGAATGATAATTTTTTTTAAACTTTTATTTAATGAATATAAATTTCCAAAGTACAGCTTATGATTACAATGGCTTCCCCCACATAACGTCCCTCCCACCCGCAACCCTCCCCTTTCCTACTCCCTCTCCCCTTCCATTCACATCAAGATTCATTTTCGTTTCTCTTTATATACAGAAGATCAGTTTAGCATACATTAAGTAAAGATTTCAACAGTTTGCTCCCACACAGAAACATAAAGTGAAACATACTGTTTGAGTACTAGTTATAGCATTAAATCACAATGTACAGCACACTAAGGACAAAGATCCTACATGAGGAGTAAGTGCACAGTGACTCCTGTTGTTGACTTAACAAATTGACACTCTTGTTTATGGCATCAGTAATCACCCTAGGCTCTTGTCATGAGCTGCCAATACTTACTGATTTCTGATTTAGACAGTGTCAACATCAAAAGAAACACAACCAGCACATTTCCTCAGCATGCTTAGAGTGTGACATTGGATCTCTATCCCTTTAGACAACTGTTATGGAATAAGTACTCACTAGTATCTGAAGAATACAGATTCTGTAGAAACGAAAACTTTTTAATTTTAAAGCATATTAGTTTTAAGTTATAGTTTGTGCCATTTATGGCTAATTAATAGTGATATGTTCAGATTTTTGTTTGAATATATATATATATATATATATTAACTATATTTGACTTCTTTTGATTCTCCCAATACTCCATGTACTGGAACTTCTAGCAGACCATGTGTCATATTCTGTTAGGAACCTACCATGGTGGCAACTTAATTAAATCTCAGAATTGTGATATTATATATTAAGCAGGCTAGCTAAATTTTATAAAAACCTAAAAATACCCTAAAGCACTTTGGAACTATGTTTGTCAAATAATGCATGTAATATTTTGTAATTCAGTATGAGGTCTTTCTGCTGACACTGTGTAAGACTGACAAAAGTAACTGGGTGCTTTGAGTTACTGAAAATGATTTAGCTCTAAGGTTGACACTGGACAATTGGGTTGAGCTCAATGTACACAATGAAATGTGACGTAAGTCAAATTCAGATTTAATTTGGATTCCTGGATCTCTTTCTGAGCAGTTCTAGTTGATTTGAAGTAACTGAAAGAGACAGGCAGGGGCAGGTCTTGTGTTAACAAGTTCACTGCTCCTTGGGATGCTCCCATCTCATATCAGAGTGCCTAGGGCCGAGTCTCACCTCTGCTTTCAATCCAGCTTCCTACTAATGCACACGCTGGGAGACAAAAGATGATGGTTCAAGTACTTGGGTTGCTGCCACCCCTGTGGGAGATCTGGAAAGAACTGGCTCCTGACTTCAAGCTGGCCCAGCCCTCAGTGCCGTGGGCCATTTGGTAGTGAGCCAGCAGAGGAAAGATCCATCTCTAGCATCTCTATCTCTATAAAATCTCTGTTTTGCCTTTCTTTTTCTTTTTTTTTTTAATATTTTATTTATTTTTTTGACAGGCAGAGTGGACAGTGAGAGAGAGAGACACAGAGAAAGGTCTTCCTTTACCGTTGGTTCACCCTCCAATGGCCGCTGTGGCCGGCGCACCATGCTGATCTGAAGCCAGGAGCCAGGTGCTTCTCCTGGTCTCCCATGTGGGTGCAGGGCCCGAGGACTTGGGCATCCTCCACTGCACTCCCGGGCCATAGCAGAGAGCTGGCCTGGAAGAGGGGCAACTGGGACAGAATCCAGCACCCCTACCGGGACTAGAATCCGGAATGCCAGCACCGCAGGCGGAGGATTAGCCTATTGAGCCGTGGCGCCAGCCTATTTTGCCTTTCAAATAAATTTTAAAAAAAATACATAAACCAGACAACTGTGGGATGTATCAATGCCACATGCTGGTTGAAGTTAATTGTATTTATGATATTGGCATGTTGGTGCAGCGGATTAAGCTGTCACCTGCAATGATGACATTCTCAAGAGCACTGGTTCGAGTCCCAGTTGCTCCACTTCTATCCCAGCTCCCTGATATTGTGCCTGGGAAATCATCAGAAGGCGGTGTAACATTTGGGGTCCTGTCACACACGTGAGAGACATATATGGAGTTCTGGGCTCCTGGCTTTGGCCTGGTTCAGTCTCAGACATTGTAGCCATTTGGGGAGTGAACTATGGAAGATCTCCCCCTCTCTTTTACTCTGCCTTTCAAATAAATAAATCATTTTGTGATATTTTATTTTTTCATGTGAATACATGGAGAACAGATTTAGGAGTTTATAGGACAATTCTAATATCCACCTCTACCTTCTGCCTCCTCTTCTTTCCTTCCTCCCTTTATCTGTCCCTTCTGCTTCTCTTTCTTCATTCTTTTTTACATTTTTGAGCTAACATTTTAATTAACATTATAATGGTTTAATGCTCCACTAAATAAAGAGATCAACAAGTAAAAAGAGTAATTCAGCAGTAATATAGGCAAGGGCTTTCAACAACAATCAAATGGAAAGACAACCATTTCATTCACATACAGATAATTTTAAAATAATCACAGATCATTAAAACTCTAGTAGTATAACATTCTTAACCACCAGTTGACAAAGAAATGAAACAGTTGGTCAAAATATATTTGCAACAACACTGCTACACACAGGCATTTTTCTTTAGTTTTTTTTTTTTATTTTTGGCTCACATATGTAAGGAATAACATGTGGTATTTGTGTTTCTACATCTGGCTTATTTCATTCAACATAATGTTTTCTAGTTGCATCCATTTTGATGCAAATAGTAGAATTTCATTCCTTTTTATATTGGAATAATACTCCATTGCATACATATGCCACATTTTCTTTATCCATCTATCTGATGATGGATATCTTGGTTGACTCCATATTTTGGATATTGTGAACAGAGCTGCTACAAACACAGTGGTGCAGGTATCTTTTTGATATAATATATTCATGTCTTGGGTATATAACCAGGATTCTGGCTATATGGCAAGTTTATTTCTAGTTTAAGAAGTCACAATACTATTTTCTACGATGACTGCACTAATTTACGTTCCAATCAATAGTTTTTAAGTGTTCCCCTTTCTCCATATATTTGCCAGTATTTGTTACTCTCTGTTTTTTGGATAATAGCTAATTAATTTCTGGGCTACCTTTCCTGATGCATTGATCTGTCTGCAACTTGTTATGCCAGCACAATGCTGCTTTAATACTATAGCTTTATAGTATGCTTTGAAACGATGGCTCCAGCTTGATTTCCCTCCCCCAACCTAAGGATTGCTTTGGATATTATGATTCCTTTGTGATTTCATATGGCTTTTTTTTTTTTTTTTAAAGATTTACTTACTTATTTTGAAAGTCACAGACAGTCAGATACATATCTTCCATCAGCTGATTCCCTCTCCAGATGGCCACAATTGCTAGCATTGGACCAAGTTGAAGCCAAGAGCTAGAAGCTTCATTTGGGCCTCGCATATGGATGGCAGGGGCCCAAGCACTTGGACCATGTTCTGCTGCTTTCCTACAAATCATTAGCAGGTAGGTGGGTCTGAGGCGGAGCTGCCAGGCCTCAATACTGCACCCATATGAGTTGCTGGCATTGCAGGTGATGGATTAACCCACTATGCCACAACACCAGCCCTCATATGAATTTTAGAACTTTTTTCTAATTCTATAAAGAATGCCAATGATAGTTTGATATTGGCTGTTAATCATAAATAGCCTTTATAATTTAAAATATGTTCCTTCTATACCTAATTTGTAGAGTGTTTATATCATGAAGGGTATTAAATTTTCAAATGTTTTCTCTACATTTATTGAGATGACAATATGGGTTTTGTTTCTCATTCTGTTAATGTGATTTATGACATTTATTGATTGGTGAATGTAGAACCACCCTTGCATCTAGGGGATAAATCCAACTTAATCATGATATATGATCATTTTGATGTTATTTTGGAGTTGTTTGGCTAGTATTTTATTGAGAATCTTTGCATCTATGGTCATCAATTATACAGGCCTATCGTTTTCTTTTTATGTTATATCTGGTTGGTTGGGAATCAGTGTGAAGCTGTTATCATAAAAGAAGTTTGGCAGAGTTCTATCCTATTCCATATTTTAGAATAGTTTGAAAAATATTAGAGTTAGTTCTTTAAATGTTTTGTAGAATTCAGTTGTAAAGCCACTAGGTTCTAGACTTTTCCTTGATGGAAGAATTCTAATTACTCTTCAATTTCATTCATTGTTATGGGTCTGTTAAGATTGTCTATATATTGTTGATTTAATCTTGGTAGATAATATATAATCAGAAGTTAACCCATTTTTTTTTAGGTTTTCCAGTTTATTAGCATATAGATTTTCATAGTAATTTCATTTTATCCTTTGTATTTAGTGGTGTCAGGTGTAATGTCTCCTTTAGCATCTCTAATTTTATTTATTTATTTATTTTCTTGTTACTCTGGATAAAAGTTTATTTTGTTTATCATCTCAATATATTTTTGTTTTCTTGATCTTGTGTATTATTTTTGTAGCTTCATTTAATTTCTTCCTACTCTGATCCCTATTATTTCTTGCCTCCTGCTGTTTTGAGGTTTTGTTTGTTCATGTTTTTCTAAGTCTTCAAGATGCATCATTTATTTGAGACATTTCTGTTTTTTAATGTAAGATCTTAATTTTAAAAACTTCCCTCATAATGCTGCTTATGTTGTATCCCACAGCTTTTGATATGTTGTGTTTTTTCATTCCTTTCAATATAGTTTTAAATTCCCTTTTTAATTTCTTCAGTTCCCATTGATCATTTAGTGGCATGTTCTTTAATTTCTATGTGTGTAGGAGTATTCTATTGTTCTTCTTGATTCCTAGTTTTATTCTTTTGTGGTCTGAGAAGATAGATGGTATGATTTCAGTCTTTTAAAATCTATTGTGATTTGATTATATGTGGTGTATCTAGAAAATGTTCCATGTGCTGATGAGAAGAGTGTGTGTTCTGCTGCTGTTGGATGCAATGTCCTGTAAATGTCTGTTAGGTCCATTTGCTTTATAGTATGTTTCAACTCTGATTTATCTTTATTGATTTTCTGTCTGGTTGATCTGTCCGCTGATCAGAGTAGAGTGTTGAAATCACCCATTGTTATTGTATTGGAGTATATTCGAATTCCTTTTATGTCTAATAGCATTTGCTGTATATATCTGGATGGTCTTCTGTTGGGTACACATATTTATGACTGCTATGTCTTCTTGCTGAATCAAAACTTTATCAAAATACAGTATCTTCATCTCTTTCTACAGTTTTGATTTAAAGACCGTTTTATCTGAAAAAAGGGCACCTACTCTTGCTCAAATTTGGTTTCCATTTGCCAGGTATATATTTTTCCAGTCCTTTACCTTCAGTCCTGTGTGTATCTTTGTAAAGTGTCTTATAGGCAGCTTATAGTGAGGTCTGGGTTTTTTTTTTTTTTTTTTTTAATTCATTTCTTTTATCCATTCAGCTTTTGGCTAGAGATCTTAATCCATTTAGTTTCAAAGTAAGTATTGATAGATAAGAACTCACACTTGTCACTTCACCTGATTGGATATTGATTATAGCAGCTCTGTTAGTGAATTTGGTGGTCATGTGTTTTCATGATGTTTACTTCTAAAGCAGGAACCCCCATTCAAGAGCTCCTGTAACGTTAGTTTGCTGGTGATGAATTCTCTCAAGTTTTGTTTATCTGGAAAATACATCATTTCTCCTTCACTTATAAAGGATAGCTTCATTAGATAAAACAAAACTTGAAATCAAGAATATTCTAAGACCTTGAATATATCATCCCACTTTCTTCTGACCTGTAGGGTTTCTGCTCAGAAATCTGAGATTAATCTGATTGGTTTTTAACTTGATGCTTTTCTCTTACTGTCTTTAGGATCTTTCCTTATCTTTACCTTTTGCTAATTTGACTAGAATGGAGAAGATCTTTTTGGGTTGAGGTGGCTAGGTGTCTTTTGAGCTTCCTGTATCTAAATGTCCATGTCTCTTATTTCTCCTTCAGGAATAACTATAATAGGAATTTTATGGTATCCCAAGTTTCATGTAGATTTTCTTCATTCATTTAAATTATTTTCTCTTTATTTTTGTCTGATTGGGTTATTTTGAAAGTCTTGCTCTCAGGTCAGAAATTCTTTTCTCTAATTGGTCTATTCTGCTGTTAAAGTGGTCAATCATATATTATTCCATTGACTGAAGATTTAATTTCCCAAACTTCTATTTGGTTCATCTTAATGATCTCTATCTCCTTAGTAATACTTTCATTAACATCACTCATTGATTTCCTCATTCTTTAACATGTTTTTCTAGCATCATATTAAGCTTTCTTACAATCTTTTTTATTTCTATTTCTGGCATTTCATAGATTTCCCTCAGATTCAGATCTAATTCTGGAGATAATTGATTGTGGTCTTTTGCAGG